>NW_022681468.1:112862194-113142561 GCF_009764315.1 Trachypithecus francoisi
TTTGTGTTTATTGGGTACAATTTTGACTTTGCAAGGTGAAAAGAATTCCAGACATGGATGGTAGTGACGACTGCACAAATCCATATACTCAACAACACTGAACCATACATTTTAAAATGGTTAAAACTGTAAATTGCATGTTATGTATACTTTACCACAATTAAAAATGAAAAATAAAACATCATTCATATACAGATATGTGCATATGCATAACCAGTCTGAAAGGACAGGCACAAAAGGTGAATAATAATTATCTATGGGTAGTAAGATTATAGATGACTTTTTTTCCTTAATGCAAAAAAGCATTTCTAATTTATGCATTATGTGAATTATGTAATTTATGTGTGACTTTTATGTATTCCTTATACAATAAAAACACATGAAAAGCCATGTATAAAACTGACACCTAGTGTGGCAATAGTATTCGACTACAAACAAAATCTGAAAATAAAACGTGTCACAAACTACAGGCCTCAAACGTCCCATTGAGTGTGGTCAATTTCAATGGACTCATCTCCACAGGAACTGGACAAGAGGCCAGGAGAGTTCAGGTTTTCAAATGCAGACTCAGGTGGAAATGCGGATGTTAACTGTCTGACACAGGCCAATCATGCCACTCATGAACAAGCTCTTGCAAAATTCTGAATATTTCTACAATGTGTCATTTGATAGTGTGGTGTCTTTTGACACGGACCAAGCTACAAAGCTGCCTACAGTGTATAATTAAGGGTTTCAGATATACTAAGGTTTTCTTCTGCCAAATGCCATTCACCTATGCTTGACTCTTCCAACAAATATAACCGAAGTACAATTTGTAAAGCCAGCTCACTGTGTGAATTATTTTGTCCTGCTGTTTTAAGGAACTGCACCGTGTACAGAAGTAGAGAAATTTGGCCGGGCGTGGTGGCTCATGCCTGTAATACCAGCTGTTTGGGAAGCCAAGGTGGGTGGATCACTTGAAGCCAGGAGTTTGAGACCAGCCTGGCCAACATGATGAAACCCCATCTCTACTAAAAATACAAAAATTAGCCAGGCATGGTGGCAGGTACCTGTAATCCCAGCTACTCAGGAGGCTGAGGCAGAAGAATCACTTGAACCTGGGAGGAAGAGGTTGCAGTGAGCCGAGATCACAGCACTGTACTCCAGCCTGGGCGACGGAGCGAGACTTAATCTCAAAAAAAAAAAAAAAAAACAAAGGCTGGGCAAGGTGGCCCAAGCCTGTAATCCCAGCACTTTGGGAGGCTGAGGCAGGTGGATCACCTGAGGTCAAGAGTTCAAGACCAGCCTGAACAACATGGTAAAACCCCATCTCTACTAAAAATTCAAAATTAGCTGGGCATGGTGGTGCATGCCTGTAATCCCAGCTACTTGGGAGGCTGAGGCAGGAGAATCACTTGAACCCGGGAGGCAGAGATTGCAGTGAGCAAGATCATACCATTGCACTCCAGCCTGGGCAACAAGAGTGAAATTCCATCTCAAAGAAAAAAAGGCCGGAGACGTGGTGGCTCACGCCTGTAATCCCAACACTTTGGGAGGCTGAGGCAGGTGGATCACAAGGTCAGAAGTTTGAGACCAGCCTGGCCAACATGGTGAAACCCTGTCTGTACTGAAAATACAAAAATTAGCCAGGCATGGTGGTGCGTGCCTGTAATCCCAGCTACTCAGGAGGCTGAGGCAGGAGGATAGCTTGAACCCGGGAGGCAGAGGTTGCAGTAAGCCGAGATCGTGCCACTGCACTCCAGCCTGGTGACAGAGCAAGACTCCATCTCAAAAGAAAGAAAGAACAAAAAGTAGAGAAATTATTCTGGGATACCCAAACCATAGAGCCCAATCCCATCATTGGACAGAAGAGGATGCCAAGACCCAGAAAAGTGAAGTGACTTAGTGACTTGTCCAGAGGTTCACTCCTAGTTTGTGAAAAAGCTGGAACTAGACTCAGGAAGTCCTGAGGCCTTAGTCCAGTGCTGCTGCTGCTTTTTTTTTTGACAGAGATTTTGCTCTTATTGCCCAGGCTGGAGTGCAATGGTGCAATCTCGGCTCACCACAAACTCCACCTCCCAGGTTCAAGCAATTCTCCTCCCTCAGCCTTCCAAGTAGCTGGGATTACAGGAATGCACCACCATGCCCAGCTAATTTTGTATTTTTAGTAGAGACGGGGTTTCTCTGTGTTAGTCAGGCTGGTCTCGAACTCCTGACCTAAGGTGATCCGCCCACCTTGGCCTCCCAAAGTACTGGGATTACAGGTGTGAGCCACCATGCCCGGCTGGTCCAGTGCTTCTTTTCAAAACTTGGAATGTCATATTTGTAAAAGGAGAGTAACTAGTAAGTATCTGAATGTGGTTACAACTGGAAATATATTTATTTCTCTCCAACCTTTGTCTTCAAACTGGCCCTGCTGGCTCTCTCTTCCCTGCCCCTTGATGATAACTTTGACAGATTTCATAGCTTTCTGGTTACTCACAATTTCAAGAACCTCAATTAAGGTTAATTTTCAGGTGTTTTTCTTAAAAAAAAAAAAAAAAAAGCCGAATCTGGTCTAAATCAAATCTTTAACTTGACACACAGTTCAAAGCTCCTCCCCCTGCCCTGGCTAAGACTGAGCACAGCTCGAGGTCTTGCAGTGGGGAAGCGGAGGAAGCCTGCTCTTTCTCTCCTCCTCCCTGTCCCCCACTGCTTCTTGCTTTCCAGGGTCAGTGATGGGCCTGGGGTGGGAGTGATGGGCCTGGGGTGGGAGTGGTGGGCCTGGGGTGGGGGTGGTGGGGACCAAAGAGTAGAGTGAGTAAAGGGGCAAAAGTCTTCACACTTGGTTGCAGCTCTCCCTTGGCTAACAGCATTCTCTGGGTTGCAAGTGTCCAAATGCTGAATGTTTCATGGGACGCATCTATGGTTTTTCAAGAGGCCTTATGAGAATCTCCACAGGGTCTGAGTTACGGGCACCAGATGGAGAGGTGCTTTTGGAGCCCTCACTCCTGGCTGGGAAGAAACAGCCCTCTCCCGCCCACACTGTAAGAAGTAAGGACAAACGATGGTACTTTCCCTCACACTCTGTCCAGTGACTCAACTCTCCTTGAATGCCTCATTTTTCCTTCACACAGGCTGTAGGTGGGTAATGGCGGCCAGAATAGTTCACCAGTCTTTCTATAGATCTTGTGGGGTTGTGCCTAGCTGTTCCTCTTCAGAAGGCAGGAATACTTACCACCTAGCATCTTCACAAACTATCCCATTTGACATCCCGTGACAGGAATCTTGAATGTTGTCTGCAGGGAGGAGGTACTTCTTTTTTTTTTTTTTTTTTTGAGATGGAGTCTCGCTCTGTCGCCCAGGCTGGAGTGCAGTGGCACCATCTCCGCTCACTGCAAGTTCTGCCTCCCACGTTCACGCCATCCTCCTGCCTCAGCATCCCAAGTAGCTGGGACTACAGGCGCCTGCCACCACGCCTAGCTAGTATTTGTATTTTTAGTAGAGACGGGGTTTCACTGCGTTAGCCAGGATGGTCTCCTGACCTCGTGATCCGCCCGCCTTGGCCTCCCAAAGTGCTGGGATTACAGGCGTGAGCCACCACACCTGGCCGGCACTTCTTAATTTTGTAAAGCCTTGGTACTACACAAAGAGGAAGCAGCTGCTGGAAGTTCCTGGGGGAGCAAGGGATCTACCCAGGAACTTCTGGAAAAAAGAGGGGCTGCCTCCCGAGACAACTCCCTTTATCATACGGAACGTCAAGGAGCCTAAGGAAAAGACTGAAAGTTGCTGCTTCCCTGGGACCAACCAGACTGGGTGTGTCAGATAAGACAAACTCCTGAGACTGTCCTTCACCGACTATGTGGCACTGACTGAGCACTTTCCTCTTTCTGGGCCTCAGGCTCCACATCTGTAAAATAGTGGGAAGGTAAATATTTGTCATTTTTGGTGGCCTAGCATTGGAGGACTCTCTGTATTTGGAGGAACATCAAGATAGGTGGCTGGCAAGGTCCCCTCTTCTCCATTACAGAAGCCCAAGAGGGAGGGGACATACTGTCTCTCTCCCTACCCTTGCCATGTAGTTATAGCATGGAAATGTGACCTGGGCTTAGCCAAGAACTTTGAATCCTTAATAAGGATGGAAAAGCCTAGCTGTGGTGGAATAAGTTCCAGAGGTATGGCAGTGTTGACTGGGAGTGGGTAGCCCAGAGTACTAAAGTAGTGCCCAGGGCTCTTGAGCTGTGCCTAGCCACACTTATTTTCTGAGATGGCTCTCTAAGACTTTATGGCTCTGCAGAAGTGCCCATGTTCTGTCATAAACATGCTTGGCTCACAGCTCCCATTTCAATTCCTTTCTTCCTTGTCGCCCTCTATTCTAGAGGCCAGAAAGCAAAATTGTTGAATTTCCAGACTCCTTAGCATTCAGAAGTAGTCATGTGATACAGTTCTGATGAATAAAATAAAGAAATAAGTCCCTTTTCCAATATGAAGGCAAAACCTGGAAGGAAAAAGGCTTTCATGCTTCATCTTCATCCTTCCTCCTTCTTCCTAACTGGAACACAGATGAAATGCCTGGAGGTGAAGCAGCCATCCATGACCATGAACAAAATGCTAAATAGGACTTCAGCCTCTGATGACAGCCCTGAGCAGCTGGACAAGCCTTGGATTCCTGCCTCTAGACTTATTACACAAGGAAAATAAGATATCCACCTATTTAAGCCACTGTTTTTCAGATTTTCTTACTCCCAGATAAACACATTCCTTCCTGATCTACTTCAATATTATGACTATTCAATAAATGCAATAAAGGTTGCATAATACTCAATAAATGCAAAAAAAAAAAAGTTGATCCGAGAATGGTATTTACAATTGTATAATATTTTATAGCTTATAAATTGTCATTACTGCTGAAGTTCCTCAGGGTAGGTTTCTTGTTTTGGGGTTTTTTTTTTTTTCCTTTCCTTATTTTTTAAATTTTTTTTATTTTTTAGACGGAGCCTCACTCTGCTGCCCAGGTTGGAGTGCAGTGGCATGATCTTGGCTCACTGCAAACTCCACCTCTCGGGTTCAAGCAATTCTCCTGCCTCAGCCTCCCGAGTAGCTGTGACTATAGGCATGTGCCACCATGCCCCACTAATTTTTTGTATTTAGTAGAGATGGAATTTCACCATGTTGACCAGGCTGATCTCGAAGTCCTGACCTCAGATAATCCATCTGCCTTGGCTGGCCAAAATGCTGGGATTACAGGTGTGAGCCACCACGCCCGGCCCACCGGGTATGTTTCTGTTGCTTAACACCAGAGACTCTGGCAGGTACCTTGAGCTCTTAAGATGTCCTCCAGCTGTGATAGTCTGTCCTTTTTACGAGGAACATTCTTCTTACTATGCAAACTCATATCAACCTCAGCTTTTACAACTCAACCAAAGAGAAGAGCAATCATCTCGCTTGAGGTGGTTCATCACGAAACCAGGCCCTATCTCCTCCTGCCTTCTCTGTCCTTTGATCTATTCCCTACAGCCAACAGCCAACCCACCCATGAGTCAACCTAGCCTAGTGTGACCTCACAGAGCTACGTACTTGACTAGACTTACAATTTCCAGAGGCAGATAGATTCCTGCCAACTAGGCCGAATCTGAGTTGAGTATGACATGTTTGTAAAATATTTTGTAGTTTGGAAACTTAAACTATCTTTTTTCTACTATGTCACTGATCCTTGCAACAATCCTGAGATAAACAGGGCAAACATAAGGACCCTGATGCTCACAGAAGTGATGTGCTGTAGGATCTAGAGACGAAAAATAAGAGGATCATATGACTGGAGAAAGTGTGGGAAGGAGAATGTACACTGGGCTAGGAGTCAGGAAGCATAGGCGCTACGTTCCAGCCCTGCCACTCATTAGTAGCTTAACCTCTTGCAAGTCTACCTGTCTGGATCTGGTTTCTTCATCTGTACAACAAGGATGTTGGATGTATTAGTTAGTGCAGGCTGCCATAACAGAATATCATCGGTTGGGTGGCTTAAACAACAGAAAGTTATTTTGTTACAGTTCTGGAGGCTGGAAGTCCTAGATCAGGATGCCAGCATGGTCAAGTTCTGGTAAGGGCTCTCTTCCTGGCTTGCAGACAGCCACTTTCTCACTGTGTCCTCACATGGAAGCAGAAGAGAGAGATATGTATCTTTCTTCCTCTTTTTATTAGGGTACAGTACTATCAGATTAGGAACCCACCCTTACGACATCATTTATCCTTTATTATCTCATAAAGACCCTATCTCCTGATAAGTCACATTGGGGGTTAGGACTAAGTCACATTGGGGGTTAGGACTTCAACATATATATTTTTTTGGAGGGGATACAACTCAGTCCACAGTACTAGATATGATCTTTGGAGTTCCTTCCACCTGTCAGCACAAGTCTGGAACACTGAAGATACCGTTGTCTACAGAATTAGTAATTCTACCTTGCCTCCTTGATTCCAGAAATTGCACAGGGCTTATTTCTAGACTATTTGTAGGAACATTTCAGAACTCATCTGTGTAAACACTTTCCCTTCCCTAAGGCAATTAATAAGCCAGAGGTAATCTCTGGCCAAATCAGGTCTCTCCCAAAGTTGGGGCCTTAAAGTTTTTCAGAAAGCATGTATTTAACTGTCACTTTTAGCCTTTGGGCATAGCATGCAATTTCTGCCACTGCATTTAGAAAGAACATGATGATGATTGTCAATTGGAGGTGGGTTTTTAATCACAAGTCTCCAGCTAAATTTTCTAAGAGCCATGAAGATTACTGAGCAATTGTGGCCTTTCACCAAAGCACAAAGTACCTTGTCAGTCCTACTTTATGAAGCACCTGGAAATGCTGTCTTAGAGTGGCTTTATGGTCAGAAGCAGGCTCTAGTGGGGAGAGCTGGCCCTTTGCAGGTCAAATATAATTCTCTCCAGTCATAATCAAATATTTCAGATTTCTCCAGAAAGATTATTTTTGGTTTGATATACTTATTGTCAAAGGCCTACAAGTACTTTCAGCACTTAAATTACAATGCCCCCCTAAAAAAACACCCCAAGGATGATTTTAACAGTCATAGAATGTGTCATTGCATACTTTAAGCACTTAAATACAATGCCAAAAAACAACAACAACAACAAAAAAACCCAAGAATGATTTTTTCTTTTTGAGATGGAGTCTTGCTCTGTCACCCAGGCTGGAGTGCAATGGTGCAATCTCGGCTCATTGCAACCTCTGCCTTCAGGATTCAAGTGATCCTCGCGCCTCAGCCTCCCGAGTACAGGCATGTGCCAGCCACCACACCCAGCTAATTTTCTGTATTTTTAGTAGAGATGGGGTTTCTCCATGTTGGCCAAGCTGGTCTCAAACTCCTGACCTCAGGTGATCCACCCCCATCAGCCTCCCAAAGTGCTGAGATTATAGGCATGAGCCACCGCACCCAGCCCCAAGGATGATTTTAACAGTCCCAGAATGTGCTGCTGCATCTAGACCTGAGACCTTTAGGAGTAAGAAGATGGTCTGCATTTCTGTAATTTGTTTACATCTCCTTATGACATAATCTACAACTGCTTATAGACTCTAAATTTTCCTTCTCTGTGTAATATCAAACCCAGATTTACCTTTCATGTATATTATAACCCAATCTTCATCTTCGTTTGACCCAAACTATCTAAGTTCTGTATTCTACAAACTAGAAAGATGCTGAGTTTTCTGTATTGATCCTATGGAGAATGGTTCTCAAATGGGGGTGACTTTGTGCCCCAGGAGACATTTGGCAATTTCTGGAGACATTTTTGGTTGTCACCACTGAGGTTGGGGGGTAGTCGTGGTAGTACCAGTGGCATCTAGTGGGCAAGGGTCAGGGATGCTGCTAAATATCCTACAATGCACAGGACAGCCCCTGCAACAAAGAATTACCTGGCCCCATGTGTCAACAGTGTTGAAGTTGAGAAACTCTGCTACAGAATCTCAAGATGCAAAGCATATGGTCCTTCGTGGCTTCCAGGGTTGTGGGGTGGGAAGCTGTTATACTGGCAGCACAGCTCTGGCACTCTTCATGACCCCAGGGACACACACAGCAGATGCCGATGAAAACTTAGGCTGTCTTTGCCAGGCCAACTCACAACGCCAATAAAGGGGTTAATTTTTTTTTTTTTTAAGTAGGCGGCCCTTCCTTTGATTTTCATCCAGCTTCAGTGTCCTCTTCGCCAGGGCAGGAAGGAGAAAGCAAGCAGGACTAGAACACAGTGGCTCAGGAGCAGGCCTACAGCAAGGTCTGAAGGATTGATAGATTTGCTACTCACAGCTTTACAGCTCATTTTATTCTGACAGTAGAGTGTATAGAAAAAACTTCTAAACACTTCTTAAAAATTCTAACAGCTTTATAGGTTGGTAGGATTTCAAGCTACTTTTTAAAAGCATTAAATTATTCCCTGTGCTCCCATTAATTTAATTATTTCTATATATCCCTCCTAGTTCCAAAAAGGTTCTGACATGGGTAACTCTCCCTGTGGTGTTGACTTAATTATCCCAAATCAAGCTTACATGAGCTTCAGGACTGATCAATACAGGTTTCAATTTAGGAGAAAAAAGGATTTTGGAAGGGCCAAGTAAAACTATAATGTTTTGGCAGTTAAAAGATATGAGTTAAATTCCCACTATGTGTAAAGTTATAGTGCTAAATGCTGAGGAAGACATTTTTTAAAAGTATAAATCACAGCTGGTGTCCTTAAGTAATTCATACTCTGAGAGAGATAGGCTCCATGCCCAAGGGAGGCTGTCTTCTGTTACAAAGCAGGCTGTGCTTGGTGGTTTCTGGGCAGGGGCCGCCCTCGGCATTCTTCCCTCCTCTGGCCAGGCAAGGAGGGGCAGAATAGGAAGAGGTGAGGGTGGTTGAGTGGGGAGTGCAAAGGGACAAAGCCTCAGAAGTGGACGCATACTGGGGAGAGTCTGAGGTATAAGCAAACTAAATGAGAGCTGGATCTTAGAGGTCCTGTTGGCCAGAGGGAGGCATTAGGGTTTTATCCTGAAGTTACAGTCATCTACACAGGAAGTTATATGATTAAAAAAATAGCATTTGTTGGGTGCTTACCCTTTACTAAGCATACTATTTAATCCTCTGCCGTAGCTATTCTTCTCCCCATTTTACCGATGAGGACACTAAGGTACGAGGGTTAAATCACCTACTCAAAGCTACTCTTGCAAGTACCAGAGCCAGGATTCACATCATAGGCAGAGCCCACACTCTTAACCACTTCAGACTGCCTCTTGATAGAACAGGAAGGATGACAGCAGAGGAGAGACTAGATAGACACGGATACCGCTAGGAAGGAGCTGCCGACAGACAGCATTTCAAGGAGAGGAGGAAGTCAACGGGGTCAGATGTTGCTGAGCCATCATGAACGAAATCTGAGAAACAGCCATTGGATTTATATTAGGCAATCACCGGTGACCTTTAAGAGTTCTGTTTCAGTAGAGGGGTGGGGGCAGGAGCTCCTTGCAGAGCATCAAGAAGGGGAGTGATAGCAGATAGAACCTTGTGTAGAAACTGACAGTGAAAAGACAGGGAGAGATGGGAGAGACATTTCCAAGCTTTTCTTTTGAGACTATCTCCCAAAACAATGAAACCTTTTCTTTATTGAGGAATTGCAATATATTTCACCTTGTTCTTTTGTTTTGATGGGCAAAGCTAACAAATTTTAGGAGTCATGGTTAAAGGAGAATTAGCAAGTGTCACAGAACTTGTTTTTTAAAAGCCCTGCATCAAATTCAGGTAAAATACAAAGATTTGACTATTTCAAAGGAAACTGTCATGGGCCGAAGGTTAATTGGCCTTATGCATTGTATTGGCTGGACAAAACGGCAATTGTGTAACCAGGGTGGGAATAGTGTGAGATAATCATAGATAAAATAACTTGCTTCAGACCTGTTTTGAGGCAAGGGAAAGAAGCTGAAGCACTGCATGTGTTATGGCTTGACAGTGAAATGTGGAGAACAGCTGCCTGGACTTCCAAAAACCTGGGCTGCAAAGGGCAAAAATACTTATTAAAATTCCTTGTTTTAATGAGTTCTGGGAACAGGAGTTATCAGCCTCTGTCCTAGCTACTAAGTAGTTTCTATTACAAATCAAAAGCAGTTTTAGGGAGGCTGTGTTTTTTGAAGGGGAAATCCTCTCCTGGCCGGTAATTCAGACTGCCTAGGGCAGCAATTAAAGCCATCCGGGAGGAAGAGAGGAGGCCTCACTGTGGCTGAGGAGCAGTTTCTCCCAGGCTTCTTCCGAAAACCATGAACTCCCTTTAGCATCCCAGTGTAGTCCATTCTAAAGTGTTCTACAGATGAATCGGTCCCCAGAGTGCCTATGATTTTGCTGCGGCTCAAGAACTACTGCAAACAATAGATGCATGAAAGACATATGTAGAGTCCTTCCTGGGACTGCTTATGCCAAAGAGATCTCAGGCTGTGATGCTTCTCAGACACATTGGGTAAGTGCTTTGGCAATGAACTCTCAGACCCTGGCTCAAACAGGGATGACACCAACAGGTATTTAATGTTTAAAAAATGCAACAGGCTAATAATGCAGGCACTGCAAGGATTTACCTGTCTGTGTGAAAAGCCAGTAGGAATGACCATAGATTCCTTTTCCTTTCTAGTGACTCAGGCCACTGGGACAGTTGATGGTTGGGTGAAGGAATCCAGAGTCTCCTTTGGAAGTTCTTCAAAAACATTATGCATCCCCATTACAGGGGAACCCATACAGATCTCTTCTCTATCCCAGTCCATCTCCCCACATACCATTTGCTGCCTCGTCACACATCCCAACCCTCAGGTGACTTTTTTCCCATCTTTACAGGTTCCTCTCTCCCCAACACCAGCTCAAGAGTAAGCCAGATCTTTCCCCATTCTTCTCCACTTTCTTGTTTTTCCCCCAAACAATACATAAAATTTTTGCATTTTAGAGGTTTCACTGCTCACTACAGAGAACAGTAAGGACTAACAAAAACAAAAAGTGTGGGAAGCTGGAAAGATTCAAGGATGCCATAGTGATTTGTTGGTTCTTTTTTTACAGTACCAGAGTTGGGGGAGTGAACAAAATAGACAGAACCCCTGCCCTTTGGAGCATTCATTCCATGGGGGAGATGGGCAATAAACTTAACAGCTAATTAATATAGTATGCTAGGAGGTGCTATGAATAAAAGCAAGACAGGGAGGAGGAATAGGATGCTGTGGGAGTGGGGATAGTTTTAAAGGAGTGGTTAGACTTTGAGCAAAGCTGAAATGAGGTGAGGGACCATGAAGACACCTGCGGGAAGAGTATTCCAGGGAAGAAAACCATTAGTGCTAAGGGCCTGGGGGCAGGAGGAACAGCAAGGAAGCCAGTGTGGATGGACCAGAATAGGACGGGAGGCCAGAGAACTATGGGGCAGAGAGTGCTTCATCCTGCAGTCAGAGTGAGAAAGGGAATGAGTCCAGAGTTTGAGCTATGCTGACCTGAGCTCAGATGTGAGCTCTGCCCCTTAGGTCATTTACCTTGGGCTCCCCCATTCTTATATATAAACAGTTGACCATAAAGGGTGGTCACTGCAATATGGGATGTGAAACTTCCTATCACAGGACACAGCACATGACATGTTCCTACCCACCAAACATCAGCTCCTCTCCTCTTCCCCTGGTTTACAGGGCTCCTCTCATCTAGCTCCCAATGCAACTGAGTAAAAGATGTCTAAAAGTATGCCATTCAAGGGCTTCCAAGAGGGCCAAGTGCAAGAAAACAAACTGCAAAATGGTATACATCTATGTATTGTTGGAAAACAGGAATATTTTAGTTTCTGCATTCAAAAATCTGGAGGAATCCACACAAAACTGTTAGTGGTGGTCAGTGCTGAAGGGTAAGATTACCAAAAAGTTGGACTACTGAGTTTCTACCTTCTATATTTCTGTAATGTTTCAACATTTTACAATGAGCACATATTACACTGGCAAGCAGAAGTCACAATATAGGCTCGTGCTGGTGCAGAAGAATTGACCTCCTGGTCCTGAGTAACCTCCATCCCACCCTGCACCCAAGCCCACCTGGTGTGATCCAACTCTTACATCTTCTCTATGGGAAAACTGAGTGCAAAAAGGGCCAAAGGGAGCCTTAGGTTCTTAGATGAGACCTGGACCACAGGAGAAGGTCCTGGGATAGGTATGCTTGATTAACATGTGAACTCCCACTGGGTCTGTTGGAAAGGGGATGGAAAGTGAACGACTTACTAAAGAAAATGAAAACCCTTACTATGGCTGCCAAGCAGAGAAAGAGAGATTGATGAAAATCAAGTATTTCAAAGTAATCTGGAAACTTCTTTTGTGATTCAAGATTGTGGACAACTGAAAAAAAAACCTCATTTTAAAGAATACTAAATTAAGAAATACTTTAAGAAAAAACACATTTCACAATGAAGTAGCTTACAAGGTCGATCAAGGAAAAACAAATATCCCAGTTCTTAGTGTCTTATTCAACAATGTACTAAAATACTCATTATAATCAGTCACCACAAGACATGTGAGTTTCATAGCTTGGAAAACTTTTCTCTCACTCTCCCAAACAACTCTCATGAAGGGAATTAAAAAAAAAAATGCTTAAGCGTTAAAAGTTTCCTATATGACTTTCCCAGTTTAAATATATGTTTCAAGAGAAAAAAAAAAAGTAGTCCAGAAACATTTTTACATTTCCAGAATTGGCCTTTGCACCAAAGCCTTCTCAGCTCTGCATTAAATGAAATCCTGCTTGAATGGAAGACAGCAGACTACTTAGTTTCTCAAACTCTTCAATCATGAGATTCCCAGCTGAGGAAGATAGTGATGCTCCCCATAGGAAAACTCATTTCCTCCCCAGAAATCAAGTAACACCTCTCGTTTTCTGCTTCTTGCCCAGTAACATCAGGACTCCTCTTGAGTTTATCTGATCATAGACTGGAAATCCCCAAGACAGAAAGATCCTGTCTCAGCATTTCTGTAAACACCAGGGAATGTGCTCTTCCTAAACTGAGTGTTTCCCAGGAGGCAAGAATGCTATGTACAAACTGCTATACTGTTTCAAAGTAACACAGTGTAATGAAAATTGTAACATCATGGTACTCTAAAACCAATCACACTGACCAAGGAAAAAAGAGCTTACAGAATTAAAAGAGATGGTCATATTTCCTACTCGATATTATTCATCAATTTATAATTAAAAGTTATTATTTGCATGGCATATACTTTCCAAATAATTCCTTCTATTCACCTACACCTTTCTCACCACTATCTCAACTATGTGACTTGAGTAGAAAAGCTATTAGCCCCTCTGGGTGAATTTTCACTGACGCAACTACAGCAATTTCTAAGTCCATGAGAACTGCTAGGAATGTTTAAGAAAATCCAATAATCCAATACCTGCATTATAATAATGCACTTTAAAAAATGATTAAATACACATCCATAGCTGAATGCACAGATTCCAAGAACTTTGAATGCATAATTGCTACAATCATAGAGAGACTGGATTATGATCCATGGTTGGTATGGATTTCTTCCTCCCATTAAGGCATTCACAGGCAAGTGTGATAGACAATGTTGCTCTGATGACTGGCAGTGAGACCAGAAGACAGTGTGCAGGGCAGCAAGAAGGGTAGGGTGGGATGCAATAATGGAAAATGGGAGTGATTCATTCTATTTAATGCATATACATTTTATGAGTTTAAATCTGGAGGGAAACAACTTTTTAAACTCAACTCATTGTGTGGGAGAATTAAATGGAAGCACATCTTGGACCCCGCTTTTTATAGGTTTAGTGCCACCTCAAAAAATTCCATACCGACCCATTCTGAAACAACTGCTTTTCTTACTGGAAAGCCACAAAGTTGGTGTGGAATCTATGAAATGGAAAATCGGACCCAAGCTAATGTGCTCATGCATAAGCTTGATTTTATGAAAAGGTACATGGAGCAGCCACACCTGGAGGAAAAGCCCCCTCAGGGCTCCCCACCTCCAGTATCCCCATGCGCTTGAGTTTGCATCCTTACCCTGTCCCTGACTGTGTGACCTTGGGCAAGTCAGTTAACCTTTCTAAGTACTAGCTTGTTCATCTTCAACATGGACATAAGAGGTTTGTTATGAGGACTAAATGAGATCATACACAAATAGTTTTAGCTCAGTACCTGATACATATGAACATTTAAGAAACGTGTCCTTCTCGTGATTAGATGTGGCACTCTGATCACATTTTAGAAGCAATTACAGTTCAGCTATCATATCCCAACATCTTGTGATAACCATTTTCATTTTTTGCTTCTAGCTCTTACTATTCTTTTCGTCACAATATTTTAGGGTTGAGGTATTTGGGGGAGGAGGTAAGCAGTTATATACATCCCACTTTTCCCACTGTTGCTCAAAGCAAGGTGAAAAGCCAGGGAAATAAACACATGCACTGAAGAGAAATTCAGTCTTTAGGATATGATGTGATAGGTGTACAAAATATAAATAAATCATACAATTTCAACCTCTAATATATAGGGCATCAAATCATAGGTAGATTTTATTTTAAAAGAAACAAAAGCCAAGCAGCATTAAAGAGGATAGAGGGAACCCATATGGGCCTATTGCTAGCTCA
This sequence comes from Trachypithecus francoisi, assembly GCF_009764315.1. Classification (NCBI taxonomy): domain Eukaryota; kingdom Metazoa; phylum Chordata; class Mammalia; order Primates; family Cercopithecidae; genus Trachypithecus; species Trachypithecus francoisi. The sequence continues at coordinate 112,876,784 of NW_022681468.1, forward strand.
GTATTGGTGACTGTGAAACAGGGATGGGTGAGCTAGATTATGGGGGCTTTCATGGGGTCTGACTTCCAACAGGTGGCTAGCTTTAGTCATGTTCAGATGCAAAACCGTAATGAGTTTGAGTATGCAAGTCCCAGGGATTCTGCTGAAGGCCTTTTCTCGGCCATCAAGGGAGACAATTTTCTAGGTTTAAGACTCCCTGGCAAGTTAGCAAGCAGGGAACTGCCTGCCCTAGCTTGCACCTATCCCCTGAAGGGGATTCTGGCCTGACGGTGAAAACCCACCATGCCTTCCAGACAGCCCATCCTGCCGCTGAGGCACCTCCCGACAAACCGGGGAAGCCCACTAGGAAGTGGTCACGACCAAGCAAGCCACAAATCCTCAGGGTGTGGGATTTCCACCTCTATATCACGTCTGAAAACCGAAAATAGGCGCCCGCCTGCCATACTGCAATGGGATTCCCCCCAGCAGTAAACCCCCCCCCCGCTAGCTTGCATGTTTTATTAATAAATGCAAGATGGCACACGGAGGCAAAGAATGGGAGGTAAGGCATCTGCAGCTGGACCCGAACCAGGGCAGTTTGCAAAAATAAATAAGAAGCATGTGACAAGAAGCAGGTACCCAGGCTGGAGCTGAAAGCCCTGGGCTGCCCCACGCACTCTCGCCTGGCTCCCCCCAGCCAGCGGGATGAAGGTCAGCGGCAAGATCCCAGCCCTTCCGAGCACGCATCCTGCAAACCTTGACCGGTCCCCCCACCCCCCGCCCCGACCATAGGACTCGGGCAGTGAGGCAGGGGAAGCTCCGGCCGCGGCCGGCTGCGAGGACACATACCTGCTGCCCGGGCTCGGGATTCGCTCGGCTCTGCAGCGGCGCCGGTCTCGGCTAGCGCTCCCGGGGCTCCCCTCTCCGCCCCCCCGCCCCCTCGCGGCCCTGCCGCTCCCTCCGCCCCTCCGCCCACCGCGCTCGGGGGCGCGCGCGCGGCCTCGCGCCGGCGACTTGTCCGGGCCCGCGCCTGCGCCCTCGCCTCCCGCCGGCCGCGCGCGCGCGTTCCCGAGGCTGCGGAACGGTGGCGCGGCTGTCTAGGAAACCGCGGCGTCGGCGGGCAGGGGCTGGCGGCCAGCGCTGGGCAGGGGGCGGAGGCGGGGGCTCGGCCGTCTCCAGGGCTGCCACGCAGAGCGCGGGCTTCGTGGCGTGGGTGAGGGGGTCGCGGGGCAGGCTCGGGACGTGAGTGCGAGCGTGTGGAGAGGCGAGGGGGCCGCGAAGGGTGGGTCTGACGGGGAGGCAGGCGGGGCGCAGAAGCAACAAGTGCGGAGGCCGAGGTCATCTCACGGGGAAGGGGAGGACCCCCGGGGGATTTCTACTGCTGAGAATGGGAACCTCCCGTCGCTTTGGCGCAGCGCTTTGCAGTTTTCAGAGCGCTTTCCCAGTTGCTCCGTTTCATCCGCGCGGGGCGCCCGGTGAGGGAGAGGACGACACGCAGTGCCCCCTACGCTTGGAGGCCACCGAGGGGAAAACGCCTTTCTCTGTGTGGCTGGAGTCATAGCACAGTCAGAGCCCCTTGACTCTCAGTCGGCTGCCTGGGAGAAAAATACCTGTCAGTACATTCATTTGATGGCCTCAGCTCAGGACCATTGTAGGACAGTGTTTCTCCTCTTTTTCTCTCTTTCGTTATCTGACTCTTAAAAGGGCTTTTTACACGCCCCCATCTCCTTTCCCCATGAAATTCCAGTACCACAGATACACTGTCGACCTGCGTATGTGCTGTATGTGTATCTGTGCTTGATGCATAAAAAGAGTAACATTGCGCCCCTTGGAGGCAGCTTCGCCCCGATGGAGAAGCCTGTCCTCGGGCCATGGTTCCCAGTTACCGGGTGGGTTAAGCGGAGTCACTGAGCAATGTGGATGCACCCACAGATATTCTCTGTCGTTTAAAAAAAAAAAAAAAACCCTCACACGTAATGTGTACAACTCTTTCTAATTAGTGTCTGCAGGGTCTGCTGTGAATACGGCCATTTAAGCAGCTTCTGGATTCATAGTAGCTTGTTATCGTTGGTCTTCACCAATTCTTGCTAAAAATATAGCCGTTTTCCTATAGGGTGTTGCCATTTTTATGTTAAAATATTTGAAAAGATGGGAAATCCTTGTTTCTGGGACACGAAGTTTCAGAAAGGCTTTTGGCTCTGCAGATAGCCTTGATTTCTGATTCTTGTACCTCTTCTAAAGTGTTTTTGTTTGGTTAGGTCCAGTTGGCCTTTCAGGAATGTCCTTTGTCTTTTCTTTCTGCCGTAGCTTTTTTAGAATGGACATAATGGAATTGGTAGAGTTGAAGGACATCAAAACCAGCTCTTGGAATTGCCCCAGGGTCTTGGATTATACGGGAATATCTATACAGGAAGTATCTTCTTTTGGCAAACAGAAAAAAATGTAAAATTTCTTCAGATCCTCCTTCACCTTTCGGCATTTCCTACTCAACTCTAACCTCTAATGGTGGAATTTCAGAGGAAGAAATACTTGGAGATGATACTTGTAGAAGCTATCTGGGTTGCCAAAGGATTTTTCTACATTTCTAGATGGAAGAAATGCGGACTAGAAAAGAGAAAGTGGAGATGGGTTAAGAAAAATTAATGGAGGATGCATGGGAGGGAAGCTATAGTTTTCTGACAGTCGGTGACAGCATTTTAACTACCTACACTTTATTTAGAAAAAGCTTTGGCATACCTTGCCCCAATTGTTATCCACTCCTTTTTCCCCCTTAGTAGAACTCTACTTAAGATTTGATTGAAACTATTGAGAAGCATCCAGTTAAAACGCTAATTAACTCTCAGACTATGACAAGTATTTTGAAACTTGCTGAAAGAAATTTGAAGGCCACTTCAAATTTCTGCCAGGAATCTTTGTATTCTAATAAAATATTTTTGAATTCGGGTTCATGCTACTTCAAGGAAACTTTTTTTCTACAATGGCTATTTATAATAGCCATTGTGTGGAAAATTACATGCTAATAACGTTTACCTATGTATTTTAAGTGTTCTGGGTTTTTTCCTTTTCTGAGTAATCCGAGTTTATGGAAATTGTAGGTGCAACCATTTCATGTTGTACTGTGAAGTCAAAAATCCCAAAACATGTATAATTTGTCAACTCTATGCTGCCCCCTGGTGATGTCCTACTTCACAGCACCTCCCCAAACTAAAATCTAACTTTGATAAATTTTTTAGGGTGTTGAAAACTTAAGTGTGGGCAAGATGCCATTCTGCATTCTTGAAACTGGGCCTTCTCTTGTTTTCAGATACCCTAAGGCCTAACACAGGAGGAGCATTAGCCCTTGAGGCTGATCAATCTAGAGGAACTGTGAAGACCTCACTTTCACTTGGAGCATTATTCTTGAACTTACCTGGCTTGTAAGATTCACTTGGGAACACTTGCTTAAAATCAGATTCTGTGAGTCATAAATTCAGCTGATTAAAAAAAAAAGGATTCTGGAGCCTCCTTTCAAACCCCTTGAAATCTAATATGAGGGGGTTGGCTTGTGATTTTTATTTTTAACTGCCCCAGGTGATTCTTATTGACAGGAGAGGGTGGGGGAATCCTGGAGCTATAAATAGTACAGGTGCTGCTTCAGTACACTGCAGGTGACTAATGGGAGGGAATTTTGTGAGTAAAGGAGCTTAGTAGCAACAGGAAAGTATAAGAACTGTAAAGCAATAGTGGAACTGTGGGTTTAAGCTTGGTATATCACTTTCTTGCCAGACATACCTGTTTGTTTCTAACGTGGCTGTAGTTAGCATTCTATCCCATACCAAGATACCTTTTGAGGTAAGTCAGATTTTCTTTTAGTTAAAAAGACTACCTTTTCAAGAGTACCAGGATCACATAAATGGAACATTTGTACATGTATGTAGCTGCAAGATTATGGGAGGTTAGAGATGATGTTGATTCTGTGAATGTCTGAAAAAGATTGAAAACAGAGTTAAATCTTTTGTTCTCTTGAGATAGTTGCTTGTGAAAATAGAACAAGTGAATCTGATGCCATGTGATTAGTGAAAATTTGAATAATGCCCAAAGTCCTTAAATTGTTAATGTGATGTAAATGTTAATATTTTGAAAACTCTTCTAAATGTTATAATATAACCTCACTTATTTGGAATGTACAGGTAGAAAGCCAATCTGAGTTGGTAAAAGCCTGAAAAATGGAATATATGTGACTTTGTGTGGTATTTATTTTAAATTTGAGTACATACAATAATATCTAAGTCATTTTTTATTTTTATTTATTTTTTTTTTGAGATGGAGTTTCGCTCTTGTTGCCCAGGCTGGAGTGCAATGGCACGATCTTGGCTCACCTCTGCCTCCCAGGTTCAAGTGATTCTCCTGCCTCAGCCTCCCTGAGTAGCTGGGTTTACAGGCATGCACCAATACACCAAGCTAATTTTTTTTTTTTTTTTAAGTAGAGACGGGAGTTCTCCACGTTCATCAGGCTGGTCTCGAACTCCTGACCTCCAAACCTCAAGTCTGCCTGCCTTGGCCTCCCAAAGGGTTGGGATTACAGGTGTGAGCCACTGCGCCTGGCCGCTAAGTTGCTTTTTAAAAAAATCCTGCTGAGATGGCTTTAGCAAAAATGATTGACTAGTAACTAGTGACATTCATGTGCATGCAGTCTGTGTGGATACAATATGAAACATAATACCATGGACTCAGTAGGCTCTCAATAAAAATTAATTGTAAAGTTTTCTCATAAGTAGGTTAAGAATACTTAATGCAGCAAGCCCATTCTTCAAAGATAGTACTTAGAGCAGATTTTACCTTGAATGGAATACTAAAAGTGGGGCAATAAGAACAGTAGATCTTGGGTATGGACAATAGTAATTCTCATTATCTGTGAAGAATTTAAACTACAATAAACCCACTAAAAGTCTGTTTTTTATTTCCAGTAATTTTTATGTACCAGTAATTCTAAACTGTGTCAATAATAAAATAGTCCTCCATGAAAAATCTCTTATGGATCTGGATTTTTTTTTTTTTTTTTTTTTTTTTTTGAGAGGGAGTCTCGCTCTGTCGCCCAGGCTGGAGTGCAGTGGCCGGATCTCAGTTCACTGCAAGCTCCGCCTCCCGGGTTCCGGCCATTCTCCTGCCTCAGCCTCCCAAGTAGCTGGGACTACAGGCGCCCGCCAACGCGCCCGGCTAGTTTTTTGTATTTTTTTAGTAGAGACGGGGTTTCACCGTATTAGCCAGGATGGTCTCGATCTGCTGACCTCGTGATCCGCCCGTCTCGGCCTCCCAAAGTGCTGGGATTACAGGCTTGAGCCACCGCGCCCGGCCTGGATCTGGATTTTAAACAATTTATACGAATTTTTTTTTTCTTTTTTTTTTTTGAGACAGAGTCTGGCTCTGTCACCCAGGTTGGAGTGCTGTGGTGCGATCTCTGCTCACTGCAAGCTCCGCCTCCCGGGTTCACGCCATCCTACTGCCTCAGCCTCTGGAGCAGCTGGGACTACAGGCGCCCACCACCACAGCTGGCTAATTTTTTGTATTTTTAGTACAGACGGGGTTTCACCGTGTTCACCAGATGGTCTCGATCTCCTGACCTTGAGATCCGCCTGCCTCGGCCTCCCAAAGTGCTGGGATTACAGGCGTGAGCTACCGCGTCCGGCCACTATACGAATTTAAACTTCAAATCAGCATATTTTAATTTTTTTAAATAAACAGTATACTCTACATGGAAATTAATTTACAGAACTCCCACTCATACAATTGTCCTTCAGTAAACATGGACTCAGTTATTGTATATATTTCCAAGTAAACTCATGAAAGTTCAGGGTAATTCAAGACTTTAGGCACAGTTCATGTTTGCAACCCTGGTGGTCCATATTCCTGCATTTAAACAGTAGATTCTTTGTAAACAATGGTAGCACAGTGATTGTAAGGATAAAGAAATAGAACTTGATTACTTCAACGTTGTATGTGACCACTTAGAGTGTTTGTTTATAAAATTTAAGAGTGAAACATAGTGCAAACTTTGAGGAATAATATTTTTGTTTCATGGAATTATCCTCTTGAATAATTTTTTTTGAGACAGGGCTTTGCTCTGTTGCCCAGGTTGGAGTGCAGTGACACAATCTGGGCTCACTGAAGTCTCCGCCTCCCCAGTTCAAGCAATTCTCCTGCCTCAGCCTCCCGAGTAGCTGGAACTACAGGTGCCTGGCACCAAGCCTGGCTAATTTTTGTATTTTTTTAGTAGAGACAGGGTTTCACCATGTTGGCCAGGCTAGTCTCCAGCTCCTGACTTCAAGTGATCTACCCACCTCAGCCTCCTAAAGTGCTGAGGATTATAGGCATGAGCTACTGTGCCCGGCCCCGTCTTGAATAATTGAATTCAAATAATACATTTAACTTTGATTTTTTTTTCTTTTTTCATTGTTAATAGTTGCTTCAAAACTAAAAAATCAAGAAAGTAAGAGGTATAATGTTATTTCGTACTGCAAACAAATCAGTATGTAGGCATATGTGTTTTTATTTTTTGAAAATGATAGTTTCATTACAATTTCCTTTGTTGTACTGTAATACTTACTTTATTTTCTATTGGTATATAAGTGGAGTTGAATAAAATACAATTTCCACTGTCTCTTTCCTATTGTTTCATTTCATGATCATTACTGAAAAATAATTTTATCTCATAGAGGAAGGGGTAATAAAAAAAATGATCCCTCTGACCTGAGGTCAGGAGTTTGAGACCAGCCTGGCCAACACGGTGAAACTCTGTCTCTACTAAAAATACAAAAATTAGCTGAGCGTGGTGGTGGGCAGCTACTCAGGAGGCTGAGGCTGGAGAATCGCTTGAACCTGGGAGGCGGAGGTTGTGGTGAGCTGAGATCGTGCCACTGCACTCTAGCCTGGGCAACAAGAGTGGACCTCTATCTCAAAAAACAAACAAACAAACAAACAAAATGATCCCTCTGGCTGGGTTCAGTGACTCATACCTGTAATCCTAGCACTTTGGGAGGCTGAGGCAGGCAGATCGCTAGAGCTCAGGAGTTCAAGATCAGACTGGGCAACGTGGTGAAACTCCTTCTCCACCAAAAATATTTTAAAAATTAGCCAGATGTGGTGGTGTGCACTTGTGGTCCCAGCTGCTCGGAAGTCTGAGGTGGGAGGAGGGCTTGAGCCTGGGAGGCAGAGGTTGCAGTAAGCCAAGATTGCGCCAGCGCACTCCAGCCTGGGTGACAGTGTGACACCCCGTCTCAAAAAAAAAAAAAAAAAAAAAAAAATCCCTCTGGATGTCAGATGTTCTAAGTATGTTAATGGACCCAAATGATCACCAAGTGAATGATATTCAGTTTTTAAGTGAGTTCAGTTATGTGTTTAATATTTGGAATTTTGCATGTACTCTATGAGGAACCATTCCTTTGGCTACACAATTCATGTGCCAAAATGGAATATCAGCGAGTGCATGTACATGTATTGAAAACACAAAAATGATCTACTCTTCCAATTGTGGTATAATTATTTTATAATAATTAAAATTATATTACATTTTAAGTTAAAATATAATTAAAATAGTGTAGGCTATTTTAAAACCTAGCAAGTACAGGCCGGGTGCAGTGGCTTATGCCTGTAATCCCAGATCACTTGAGGTCAGGAGTTTGAGACCAGCCTGGCCAACATGATGAAACCCTGTCTCTACTAAAAATACAAAAATTTGCTGGGCATGGTAGCATACGCTGGAAGTCCCAGCTACTCAGGAGACTGAGACAGGAGAATTAATTGAACTGGGAGGTGGAGGTTGCAGTGAGCCAAGATTGTGCCACTGCACTCCTGCCTGGGCGACAGAGCAAGACTCTGTCTCAATCAATCAATCAATCAATCCGAGCAAGTACATATCCATGTGTTTATTAAAAGAATCCTAGTAATTGCTGACATTTATTGAATGCTTACCGTATGTCAGACACCATTCTATGTGCTTTATATATACTAATTTATTTTTTCATAGCAGTCCCATTGGAGAGTTCTAGTTATTAATCTCATTTTACAGATGAAGAAACCAAGGCACAGAGGGATTAAGTAGCCTGCTCAAGATCACACAGCTAGTAAGGAACCGAGATTCAAACTTGGGGAGTCTGATTCAGAGACTTTAAATTCAACGCTGGTGCCTCACTGCCTCACGTATGTACACAAAGTTGTGCCTAAATACATTTGAGGAATCATTAAGTAGTAGGAAAAGCATTCTGGATTCCAGAGTTCCAGCTCCAGTTCATTCTGTAACTTTGAGTATGGCAAATAAATGAAAGTCTCTAATTTGGAGAGACTTGTGCTTACTCCATCTAGAAGTTCTCTAAGTTTTTTTTTTTTTTTTGAGGCGGAGTCTCGCTCTGTCGCCCGGACTGGAGTGCAGTGGCCAGATCTCAGCTCACTGCAAGCTCCGCCTCCGGGTTTACGCCATTCTCCTGCCTCAGCCTCCCGAGTAGCTGGGACTACAGGCGCCCGCCACCTCGCCCGGCTAGTTTTTTTGTATTTTTAGTAGAGACGGGGTTTCACCGTTTAGCCAGGATGGTCTTGATCTCCTGACCTCGTGATCCGCCCATCTCGGCCTCCCAAAGTGCTGGGATTACAGGCTTGAGCCACCGCGCCCGGCCAAAGTTTTTTTCTAACTCTAAATTTTTATGATTCTATGATTATCTTTACATAAAGGAGAAAATTGCTCTTTTTACTTTCTAACAGACTAAAAGTGAATCAGAAAAATAAAGAACCAGCATCAAATTTGAAGGTAGATAAATTTTTTATGTTTTGTAGTTACAAAAAAAATTATTCTTAAACCTTTTATGTTCATTATTTGTATAACTACAGAAAGCCCATAAACTTCTGAAGAATTGATTGTTGCATTCTATTGACTTAAATAAAAATTTGTATTAATATATGCCACTTTGATATGATTAAGGTAATCTGAGCTGTTGCCTTGATCTTAGTGCCAAATAAAGTAAAAGCTCTTTGAGAAAATTAACTTTCTAAATGGAAGATAGATCATATACTACTTTTTTTCCTCTTCTTTCCCACAAAGACTACCACCTTATTAAAATGACAAGCCATATTAGGCTTCTATCTGTGATAATACCTGTAACATTTTTTTTCTTGGTGAACACAAAACATAAAAAGTAGCTTTCATAATAAAAGAAATATAATTCCTTGTCCTTTCAAAATCCCTGTTTGCATAGTATGAAGTGGCTCCTCACCACCGTCTAATCTTTTAATAAAATTATATTTCCCTCTTAACCCAACTCCTAGCCTTTTATTTGGAAATAGTAACAGTAGTTTTTCTGGGACTTAAAAAGTGGTGGAAGGGGGAAAAATTAAACATGTCGACAAAGTGAAACTTCTGCTTCTTACTAAAAAGTCCTTTGAGGTACCACTAAGTGAAAGAAAAACATTCATATGAAAATTGCATATATACTTTCCTTCTCTTCGGGTGTTACTAAAATTGTTATATAAATATTCTGTTCTTGCTTATTTCTTTATAGTGGCCACAAATTCTATTAAAGCAGAAGAAATAGTGTGAACCATAAAAAAAGAACCAGTTTCCTCTCTACTCTGCAATTTAGAGGAAAAATTTTCATCCAAGGACAGATCAGGTAAGTATTCATTCTTTTAAATGTTTTGGGGCTATATATGTAGCCATAATTTGTTAATTATAATCCTAGATCATTGGTTTGATTTAACTAAGAGACAATAAGGTAGTCTCTGCAATATGGAAAATTCTGTAATGTTAGTTTTATGGGTTTCAATTCTGTTTGAGAAGACTGTATGTATAGAAGTATTTTCAATTAGGCCAGGCACGGTGGCTCACGCCTGTAATCCCAACACTTTGGGAGGCTGAGGTGGGCGGATCATGAGGTCAGGAGATCAAGACCATCCTGACTAACACGGTGAAACGCCGTCTCTACTAAAATTACAAAAATAAATTAGCCAGGTGTGGTGGTGGGCACCTGTAGTCCCAGCTACTCTGGAGGCTGATGCAGGAGAATGGCGTGAACCCGGGAGGTGGAGCTTGCAGTGAACTGAGATCGCGCCACTGCACTCCAGCCTGGGCGATACAGCGAGACTCTGTCTCAAAAAAAAAAGAAGTATATTCAATTATATGCATTTATTTAGAAAAACAGAAACAACAAAGTGTTGTCGCTGGTTAAGTTTAAGTCTGGTCTTTGTGATTTAAAAATAATGTGAATAGAATTAAAGTTTTAGGCTGAGCACGGTGACTCACGCCTGTAATCCCAGCACTTTGGGAGGCCAAGGCGGGCGGATCAAGAGGTCAGGAGTTCAAGAACAGCCTGCCCAACATGGTAAAACTCCATCTCTACAAAAATACAAAAAAATAAAAATAGTTTTAAAAAATGGCCGAGCGTGGTGGTGAGCACTTTGTAATCCCAGCTACTTGGGAGGTTGAGGGAGGAGAATTGCTTGAACCCGGGAGGCGGAGGTTGCATTGAGCCAAGATCATGCCATTACACTCCAGACAGGGCAATAGAGTGAGACTCCGTTTCAAAAAAGAAAAAACAAAAACAAAATGAAGGCTCGGGGCAACAATAATGCTTTTCCAGTAGATGAGATGATGTCATACAGAGGATGGTGCCTGTTCTTTTCTAACCTCTACAAGGGAAAAACAGCAGGAAAAAAGTAGATTAGAAAAATCAAAGATTTTGAAATTAAGAATATTTGAGATTGTAGTTATTTACTTTTGGAAATTGTAGAATCCTCTTTCTAGAAGACTTTCCAAGTAGTGAACATCTGCTGAGAAAAGCTTATCTATCGCTGATACACCCATCATGAGGTCTTCTAACCTTATGATGCTATGGTTTACTTTGAAATGCAGACAGTTATTTCTGTCTAAGGCTAACACGATATATTTCTAATGATAGAATAGGTAAACTTATAGAACTTTAAGACTATGGAGAATGATAGTTATTTTAGGAGCATAGAAATAGTCATAGGTCTTATCCAATTTATTCCATTCTTGGCCATGTGACCATCATTAACATATTTAATTTTTCTTGGCTCTTGTAATACTCTCCAAGTACACATATGTTACCACTGACAGAAATGGAATTGTGGACTCTTAATGTACCATCTCTACCAAGACTAGAGAGAAGGATGGGAGGACAGATTTAAAGAACAGTGTGTTCAAGTGGGATTGTTAAGAATGGTTCCCCAAAATGTGGGATAGGGTGGAGATTTCAAACCATGAGAAATAGACTACAGTATGGTAATCTGAAAATGACATGTGGGAGCAAGGAAAGGGCTGTTATTCTTTCTACTGAGTTAGAGAAAGAGTAGAAATTAAGTGAAGTAAGTGGTTTTATTGAAAAAGGCACCTTGTAATCTAAAAGAGAACCAGATTTTTATTAGAGTGAACTGCACAGAAGTGAAAAATAAATTTAGAATAAGAAGAGTTTGTCCTCAAAGAAATAGACTTTCCAGGCCGGGCGCGGTGGCTCAAGCCTGTAATCCCAGCACTGTGGGAGGCCGAGACGGGCGAATCACGAGGTCAGGAGATCGAGACCATCCTGGCTAACACGGTGAAACCCCGTTTCTACTAAAAAATACAAAAAAAACTAGCCGGGCGTGGTGGCGGGCGCCTATAGTCCCAGCTACTCGGGAGGCTGAGGCAGGAGAATGGCGGGAACCCGGGAGGCGGAGCTTGCAGTGAGCTGAGATCCGGCCACTGCACTCCAGCCCGGGCGACAGAGCAAGACTCTGTCTCAAAAAAAAAAAAAAAAGAAAAGAAATAGACTTTCCAGTAGATATGGTTGATGAATAGGGCAGAAGGGGAAGAATGACTGAAATGTTGAAGAATTGGGTGTAGAGTGAATGTGGTTAGGAGAGTTTGAGAGTAAGGATGGGAGGGTTGGAGGTAAAAGGAAAAAGAGGCTTGTGCATATGGCGCAAGCAAATAAAATGGAAATGAAAGAAATATTTGAGTAGGAGAAAAAATAGATACAAGTTGAGGGAAAATTAGGAACTTTAAGATAATATTTCTTTGTAAGCAAAGAGATGTTAAGGATGACCAGTTATATATACTGAGGAAATATACTCAGAAAAATGGTCAGAGAGAGTGTCTGTGTGTGTGTATGTATGTGTGTTGTGGGTGGGAGGGCATGATAATTACCCCAGGCCTGAGAAGGGCACACACATATGAAAAGTAACTAGGCTGATTGACCCTCTTATTTCAGAGAAGTTTTCCTGGAACAATGTTGTCAGACATATCCTATTTGGATTTTTTTTTCTTTTCTGAGACCGAGTCTTGCTCTGTTGCCCAGGCTGGAGTACGGTGGCATGATCTCAGCTCACTGCACCTCCACCTCCTGAGTTCGAGCCATTCTCCTGCCTCAGCCTCCTGGGTAGCTGGGACCACAGGCATGCACCACCATGCCCGGCTAATTTTTGTATTTTTAGTTGAGACGGAGTTTATACCATGTTAGCCAGGCTGGTCTCGAACTCCTGACCTCAGGTGATCCACCAACCTTAGCTTCCCAGAGTGCTGAGATTACAGGCATGAGCCACTGCACCTGGCCCCTATTTGGATATTGATTGTAGACTGAGTTTCTAGGCTTCAAGGACATGGGAAATCTTTAGAAAGACCAAGGTATGTATGAGAGGCAGTGCTTATGGTAGTGAGGGTGGGAGCACTGTAATTTTTTCTCCTTTACATTTCTTTTTTTTTTTTTTTTGAGACCGAGTCTCGCTCTGTCGCCCGGCCTGGAGTGCAGTGGCCGGATCTCAGCTCACTGCAAGCTCCGCCTCCCGGGTTTACGCCATTCTCCTGCCTCAGCCTCCCGAGTAGCTGGGACTACAGGCGCCAGCCACCTCGCCCGGCTAGCTTTTTGTATTTTTTAGTAGAGACGGGGTTTCACCGTGTTAGCCAGGATGGTCTCGAACTCCTGACCGCGTGATCCGCCCCTCTCAGCCTCCCAAAGTGCTGGGATTACAGGCTTGAGCCACCGCGCCCGGCTCTCCTTTACATTTCTATACAGAGCTATAGCATTTTGTAGAGACATGCATAATTCAAGACTATTTCTGGCAGCAAAGAATGGGAAGTTTGATATTGCCATGTGGCAGTAGCCTCAGAGTTTATAAATCATATTCACCAACCAGCTTTTTTTTTGAGTCAGAGTCTCGTTCTGTTGCCCAAGCTGGAGTATAGTGGCCTGATCTCAGCTTGCTGCAACCTCTGCCTCCCGGGTTCAAGTGATTCTCCTGCCTCAGCCTCCCAAGTAGCTAGAATTACAGGCATGCACCACCACATCTGGCTAATTTTGGTATTTTTAGTGGAGATGGGGTTTTACCACATTGGCCAGGCTAGTCTCAAACTTCTGGCCCCAAATGATCTGCCTGCCTTGGCCTCCCAAAGTGCCGGGATTGTAGGCATGAGCTGCTGTGCGTAGCCTCCAACCAGCTTTTGAAACTACCTTTTTTTTTTTTTTTTTTTGAGACAGGGTTTCTGTTGTCACCCAGGAGTACAGTGACAAGATCATAGCTCCCCACAGCCTCGAACTCCTGGGCTCCAGGGATCCTCCCACCTCAGCCTCTGGAGTAGCTGGGACTACAGGCCTGTGCCATCACAGTCAGCTAAGTAAAAAAAAAAAATTTTTAGACACGTGGTCTCAGTACGTTGCCCAGGCTGGTCTTGAACTCCTGGGCTCAGGTGATCCTGTATCTCAGCCTCCCAAGTAGCTGGGATTGTAGTTGCAAGCCATTGCATCGGGCTGCAACTGTAATTCTTGATGAATTATTAATTTGGGGAATTTGTGTTATTTCATATTTAGCGTATAAAGTGAATCTTTATTATTAAATCATTTTACATTTGCAGAGACCACAATCATACACTTTTTTTTTCACTTTTTTTGAGATAAAATATACATATAAAATTTACCATCTTTACCATTTTTAAGTGTACAGTTTAGTGGTAATAAATACATTTATATTCCTTTTTTCACCCTTTATCCTTCCCTCTGCTCTATCATTAATGGCCTTTGGTAACCACTGTTCTACTCTGTCTTCATGAGATTCACTTTGTTTTAGCTTCTATATATGAGTGAGAACATGATATTTGTCTTTCTCTGCTTGGTTTATTTTGCTTACATAATTGGCTTCCAGATCCATCTATGTTGCTGCAAATGATGGGATTTCATTCTTTTTTTATGGATGAATAATACTCCAGTGTGTACGTATATCCTATTTTCTTTATTCATCCGCTGATAGGCACGTAGGATGATTTCATATTTTGGCTATTGCTAATAGTGCTGCAATATACATGGGAGTACAGATAGCCCTTTGATATATTGATTTCCTTTCTTTTGGATGTAGACTCAGTAGTGGAATTGCTGGATCATATGGTAGATCTATTTTTAGGCTTTTGAGAAGCCACCATACTGTTCTGCATAGAGGCTGTACTAATTTACATTCCCACCAACAGTGTATGAGAGCTTTCCCTTCTCTACATCCTCACCAGTATCTTTTATTCCTTGTCGTTTTCATAAAAGGCATTTTAACTGGGGTGAGATGATATTTCATTGTGGTTTTGATTTGCATTTCTCTGGTTAGTCATGTTGAGTGTTTTTTTCATTCACATGTTGACCATTTGTATGTCTTCTTTTGAGAAATGTTTGTTCAAGTCTTTTGCCCATTTAAACATTAGATTGTATGGTTTTTTTTTTTTTTTTTGCTATTGAGTTGTTTGAGCTCCATATATATTCTGGTTATTAATTCTTTGTCAGATGGATAGTTGGCATATATATTCTCCCATTCTGTGAATTTGTTGATTGTTTCCTTGTGCAGAAGCTTTGTAGCTTGATGTAATCCCATTTGTCTATTTTTGCTTTGGTTGCCTGTGCTTTTGAGGTCTTACCCCAAAAATCTTTACCCAGACCAATGTCATGGAACATCTCTCCAATGTTTTCTTCTGTAGTTTCATAGTTTCAGGATTAAATATTTGTCTTTAATCCATTTTGATTTGGTTTTGGTGTGTGGTGACAGCTAGGGGTCTAGTTTCATTCTTCCGCATCTGGTAACTTTCCCCATTATATGTTCTTGGCACGTTGGTCAAAGATGAGTTGGCAATAAATGTGTGGATTTATATCTGGATTCTCCATTCTGTTCCATTGGTCTATGTGTCTGTTTTTATGCCAGTACCATGCTGTTTTGGTTACCATAGCTTTGTAGTAAATTTTGAAGTCAGGTAGTGTGATACCATCAGCTTTGCTCTTTTTGCTCAGGATTGCTTTGTCTATTCCAGGTCTTTTGTAGTTCCATATAAATTTAAGAAAATTTTACCTATTTTTATAAAGAATGCCATTCACATTTTGATAGATTGCATTGAATCTGTAAATTGCTTTGGGTAGTTTTATCATTTTAACAATATTAATTCTTCCAATTCATGAGCATAGAATATCTTTCCTTTTGTGTGTGTGTCCTCTTCAATTTCTTTCATCAGAGTTTCATAGTTTTGCTTGTATAGATCTTTCACTTCTTTAGTTAGCTTGATTCCTAGGTATTTTATATATTTTTGTAGTTATTATAAATGAAATTGCTTTATTTTTAATTTTTGTGGGGACATGGTATATTTATGGATTACATGAGATATTTTGATACATGCATGCAGTGCATAATCACATCAGGGTAAATGGGGTATCCATCCCCTCAAGCATTTATCCTGTGTGTTACAAATAATCCAATTATACTCTTAGTTATTTTAAAATGTACAATTACATTATTTTTTACTATAGTCACCCTATTGTGCTAGCAAACACTAGGTCTTATTGATTCTTTCTAAGTAATTTGGACTCACTAACCATCCGCACTTCTCCCAATCAGCCCCCTGCTCCACCCTTCCCAGCCTCTGTTAACCATCTTTCCACTGTCTACCTCCATTGGTTAAATTGTTTTAATTTTTAGCTCCCACAAATAAGTGAGAACATGCGAAGTTTGTTTTTCTGTGCCTGGCTTATTTCACTTAACATAGGGACCTCCAGTTCCATCCATGTTGTTGCAAATTATAGGATCTCTTTCATTTTTTATGGCTGAATTGTATCCATTGTATGTATGTACCAAATTTTCTTTATCTGTTCATCTGTTGATGGATGCTTAGGTTGCTTCCAAATCTTAGCTCTTGTGAATAGTGCTGCAGTAAACATGAGAGTGTAGATATCTCTTCGATGTACTGACTTCCTTTCTTTTGGGTGCATATCTCAGAGTGCAATTGCTGGGTCATATGGTAGCTCTATTTTTAGTTTTTTGAGGAACCTCCAAACTGTTCTCCATAGTGGTTCCCACCAACAGTATGTGAGTGTTTCCCTTTCTCCATATCTCCTCCAGCATTTGTTAATGTCTGTCTTTTGGATAAAAGCCATTTTGACTGATATAAGATGATATCTCATTGTAGTTTTGATTTGCATTTCTCGGATGGTCAATTATGTTGAGCACCTTTTCATATGTCTGTATGCCATTTATATGTCTTCTTTTGAGAAATGTCCATTCAGATCTTCTGTCCATTTTCATATCAGATTATTAGACTTTTTCTCATATAGAGTTGTTTGAACTCCTTGTATATTCTGGTTATCATCCCTTGTCAGATGGGCATTTTGCAAATATTTTCTCCATTCTGTGGATTGTTTCTTTTTTGAGTATTTCCTTTGCTGTGGAGAAGCCTTTTGTTGATTGTTTCCTTTGCTGTATAGAAACCTTTTAACTTGATATGATCCCATTTGTCCATTTTGGCTTTGGTTGCCTGTGCTTGTGTGGGGTATTACTCAAGAAATCTTTTTTTTTTTTTTGAGATGGAGTCTCACTCTGTCACCCAGGTTGGAATGCAGTGGCATGATCTTGGCTCACTGCAAGCTCTGTCTCCTGGGTTCACGCCATTCTCCTGCCTCAGCCTCCCAAGTAGCTGGGACTACAGGCATCCACCACCACGCCTGGCTAAATTTTTATATTTTTAGTAGAGGCGGAGTTTCACTGTGTTAGCCAGGATGGTCTCAATCTCCTGACCTCGTAATTCACCCACCTTGGCCTCCCAAAGTGCTGGGATTATAGGCGTGAGCCACTGCACGCAGCCTACTCAAGAAATCTTTGCCTACTCCAATGTCCTAGAGAGTTTCCCCAATTTTTTTTTTTAGTAGTTTCATAGTTTGACATCTTAGAATTAAGCCTATAATCCTATTTTGATTTGGATTTTTGTATATGATGAGAGATAGGGGTCAAGTTTCATTCTTCTGCATATGGATATCCAGTTTTCCCAGCACCATTTATTGAAGAGACTATCCTTTCCCCAAGTATGTTCTTGTCACCTTTGTCAAAAATGAGTTAATGTATGGATTTATTTCTGGGTCCTCTATTCTGTTCCATTAGTCTATGTATCTGTTTTTATGCCAGTATCATGCTGTTTTGGTTACAATAAGTCTACAGTGTAATTTGAAGTCAGGTAATGTGATTTATTCAATTTTGTTCTTTTTGCTTAGGATGGCTTTGGCTATTCTGGGTCTTTTCTGGTTCCACATAAATTTTAGGATTGTTTCTTCTATTTCTGTGAAGAACGTCATTGGTATTTTGATAGAGATTGCATTGCATCTGTAGATTGCTTTGGGTAGTGTGGACGTTTTAACAATATTGAATCTTCCAATCTATGAACATGAAATATCGTTCCATTTTTTGTGTCTTTTTCAATTTCTTGTATTGGTATAGTTTTCATTGTAGAGAGCTTTCACTTCTTTGATTAAATGAATTCCTAGATACTTTCTTTTATTTGTAGTTATTATAAATGGGATTACGTTCTTGATTTCATTTTCAGATTGTTCACTTTTGACATATAGAAATGCTACTAATTTTTGTTTGTTGATTTTTTGTCCTCTAACTTTGCTGAAATGGTTTAGCAGTTCTAAATTTTCTGATGAAGTCTTTAGGTTTTTCCAAGTATAAGATCATATCATCTGCAAACAATGATAATTTGATTTCTTCCTTTCCAATTTGAATGCCCTTTATTTCTTTCTCTTGTCTGATTGCTGTAGGTAGGACTTCCAATACCATGTTGAATAACAGTGGTGAAAGTGGGCATCCTTGTCATCTTCCCGATCTTAGAAGAAAGACTCAGTTTTTCCACATTCAGTATGATACTAGCTATGGGTCTGTCATATATAGCTTTTATTATGGTGAAGTATGTTCCTTCTATTCCCAGGTTTTTGAGAGTTTTTATCACAATGAAATGTTGAATTTTATCAAATGCTTTTTCAGCATCAATTGAAATAATCATATTATTTTTGTTCTTCATTCTATTGATATGATGTATCACATTGATTTGTGTATGTTGAACCATCCTTGCATCCATGGGATAAATCTCACTTGGTCATGACAAATGATATTTTTAGTATGTTATTGAATTTGGTTTGCTAGTGTTGTGTTGAAGATTTTTGCATCAGTGTTAACCAGGGCTATTGGACTGTAGCTTTTTTTTTTAAATGTGTTTTTATCTGGTTTTGATATGAGGGTAATATTGACCTTGTAGAATGAGCTTGGAACTATTCCTTCCTCCTTTCTTTTTCAGAATAGTTTGAGTAGTATTGGTATTAGTTCTTTTTTAAATGTTTGATAAAATTCAGCAGTGAAGTCATTGGTCTCAGGCTTTCCTTTGTTGGGAGACTTTTCAATATGGCTTTGATCTTATTAGTTGTTATTAGTCTGTTTCGGTTTTGGATTTCTTCATGGTTCAATCTTGGTAGGTTGTATATATCTAGGAATTTATCTATTTCTTCTTGGCTTTTCAATTTATTGGCATATATTTGCTCATAGTAGCCTCTAATGATCCTTTGAATTTCTGCAGTATTCGTTGTAATGTCTCCTTTTTCATCTCTGATTTTATTTATTTGTGTCTCCTCTTTTTTTCTTAGTCTGGCTAAAGGTTTATCAGTTTTGTTTATCTTTTCAAAAAACCAGCTTTTTATTTCATTGATCTTTTGTATTTTCTTCATTTCAATTTTATCTCTGCTCTTTATTCTTCTACTGATTTTTGGGTTCGGTTTGCTTTTGCTATTCTATTTCTTTTAGATGCATCATTAGCTTGTTTATTTGATGTTTTCCTACTTTTTAAATGTAGGTGCTTATAGCTATAAAATTCTCTCTTGGTACTGCTTTTGCTGTATTCCATAGGTTTTGGCATGTTGTGTTTCCATTATCATTTGTTTCAAGAAATGTTTCAGTTTCCTTTTTAATTTCTTCATTGACCCACTGGTCATTCTGGAGCCTATTATGTAATTTCTATGTGTTTGTATAGTTTCCAAAATCCCTCTCATTATTGATTTCTAGTTTTATTCCATTGTGGCCAGAAAAGATGTTTGATATTATTTCAGTTTTTAAAAATATTGTAAGACTTGTTTTTTGACCTAACATATGGTCTATCCTTGAGAATGACCCATGTGCTGAGGAAAAGATTGTGTATTCTGTAGCTGTTGGATTAAATGTTCTATATGTATCTATTTGGTCCATGTGGTCTATAGTACAGATTAAGTCTGATATTTCTTTGTTTATTTTCTGCCTGGAAGATCTGTCCAATGCTTAAAGTGGGGTGTTGAATCTCCAGCTATTATTATATTGGAGTTTATCTCTTTCTGTAGCTCAAATATTTGCTCTATATATCTGGGTGCTTTAGTGTTAGGTGCATATATATTTAAAATTGTTATATTCTCTTGCTGAATTGACCCCTTCATTATTATATAATGACCTTCTTTGTCTCTTATTAAAGTTTTTGTCGTGGAATCTGTTTTGTCTGATATATGTATAGCACTCCTGCTCTGTTTTGGTTTCTGTTGGTATGAAATATCTTTTTCTGTCTCTTTATTTTCAGTCTATGTGTGTCATTAGAGGTAAAGTGTGTTTCTTATAGGCAACAGATCATTGGGTCTTGTGGGTTTTATTTTTTGGTTTGTTTTTGTTTTTTTGTTTTTTTTCTTATCCATTCAGCCACTTTGTCTTTTGATTGAAGAGTCTAGTCCACTTACATTAAAGGTTATTACTTTTTTTTTTTTTGACAGAGGGGTGGGTACAGAATCTTGCTTTGTTGCCCAGGCTGGGGTGCAGTGGTGCAATCTCGACTCACCTCAACCTCTGCCTCCTGGGTTCAAATGATTCTCATGCCTCAGCCTCTCAAGTAGCTGAGAGCACAGGTGTGCGCCACCACACCCAGCTGATTTTGTATTTGAGACAGGATTTCGCCATGGCTGGTCTCAAACTCCTGGCCTCAAATGGTCCACCTGCCTCAGCCTCCCGAAGTGCTGGGATTACAGGTGTGAGCCACCGCACACAGCCAGCCTTTTTGTACTTGGTTATTAATATATTTTTCTAGGTTTATGAATTTCTCTCTAATTATCCCTTTGAATAAAGTTTCTACCCCTTTCTCTACCTTCTCTTTAAGGTCAATAACTCTTAGATTTGCCCTTTTGAGGCTATGTTCTAGATAATGTACGTGTGCTTCATTCTTTATTTTGTTTTAATCTGTGTCTAACTGTGTTTTCAAATAGCCTGTCTTCAAGCTCACAAATTCTGTCTTCTGCTTGATCAGTTCTACTATTAGAGTCTCTCATGCATTATTCAATATGTCAATTGCATTTTTCACCTTCAGAATTTCTACTTATTCTTTTCAATTATTTCAATCTCTTTGTTAAATTTATCTGATATAATTCTGCATTCCTTCCCTGTGTTATCTTGAATTTCTTTGAGTTTCTTCAAAGCAGCAATTTTAAATTCTGTCTGAAAGGTCATGTATTTTTGTTTCTTCAGAATTGGTCTCTGGCAGCTTATTTAGTTCATTTGGTGAGGGTATATTTTCCTGGATGGTCTTGATGCTTGTGGATATTCGCTGGTGTCTGGGCATTGAAGAGTTAGGTATTCATTGCAGTATTCTCAGTCTAGGCTTGTTTGTATCCACCTGTCTTGGGAAGGCTTTCCAGGTATTCGAAAGGACTTTGAGCGTTGTGATCTAAGATCTAAGCCATATCTGCATTACGGGGCACCTCAAGCCCAGTAATGCTGTGGTTCTTGCAGACTTGTAGAAGTACCATCTTGGTGATATTGGATAAATCTGGAAGAATTCTCTGGTTTACCAGGCAGAGATTCTTATTCTCTTCCCTTACTTTCTCCCAAGCAAATGGAGTTTCTCTGTCTGTGCTGAGCCACCTCTGGCTGGGAGTAGGGTGACACAAACACCCCTATGGCCACCACCAGTGGGACTGTGCTGGGTTAGACCTGAATCCAGCACAGCACTGGTCTTGCCCAAGGCCCGCTGTAACCAGTACCTGGCTGCCACCTATGTTCATTCAAAGCCCTAGGGCTCTACAGTCAACATCTAGTGAAGCCAACTAGGCTTGTGTCCTTCCCTTCAGGGCGGCAAGTTCCTGCAGGCCTTGGGCAGGTCCAGAGATGCCATCTGGGAGCTAAGGACTGGAGTCAAAAAACTTAGAAGTCTACCTGGTGTTGTATTCCACTGTGGCTGAGTGGGCTTTCAAACCATCAAAAGCAGTTCTCACTTTTCCCTCTCCTTTTCACAGGCAGAAGACCCTCACCTTATGGTCATTACCACCCAAGGCCCATAAGGAGTACTGCCAGGCTACCACCAATGTTCACTTAAGGCCTGAGGGCTCTTCAGTTAGCTTGTGGTGAATGCTACCAGGCCTGGGACTCACTCTTCAGGGAAGTGGGGTCCCCCCTGGCCCTGGCCATGTCCAGAAATGCCATGCAAGAGCCAAGGCCTGGAATCAGAGACCCCAAGAGCTTGATTGGTGCTATACCACATTGTGGTAGAGCTTGTACTTAAGATGTAAGACAAAGTCTCCACTTTTTCCTCTGCTTTTCTCAAGCAGAAGGAATCTCTTACCATAGCCACCACAGGTGGGAATGTGCTGGGTCTCACCTGAAGCCAGTGTGTCTCAGAGTCTCACCCAAGGCCCATACCGTACTACCTGAGTATCACTATTGATTATTCAGGGTCTCAAGGGCTCGTTAGCCAGCAGATAATGCATCCTGCCAGAAATAGGTCCTTCCTTTCAAGGAATCAGGTTCCCTCCGGGTCCAGGGTGTGTCTAGAAATGTCATCTGGGAGCTAGGGCCTGGAATGGGGACCTTACAGTTCTGACTAGTATTGTATCCTACTGTGGTTGAGCTGGTGTCCAAGGTGCAAGACAAAATTCCTCTTTACTCTCCCTCTCCTCTCCTCTCAGGTGGAAAGGGAGTGCTTGCACTACCCCCTTTTCAACACCAGGCAACACAGCTTGTGGCTCTTTTGTGACTTTTTTGGAGTCACAGCTGTGTTGCCTGGGGTTGGGGGAGGGGTAGTGCAAGCACTCCCTTAGATGCCCCACCTTGTGTCTCAGTAAGTCTCATGACTGGCAAGTCCACTGGCTTCAAGCCCAGCTCAACACTAAAACTTGCAGTTCTTGGGGCCTAGACTGCCTTTACAGTTTATTTAGAGCCCCAAATCACTTCCGGCCACAATGATAAAGCTTGCTGGAACTCAAGTTCCAGCTGCTGGGATGGGTGATTCTCCTCTGGCTAGGGCTTATCTGAATGCTCCCTCTGTAGCTGGGTGTCAGCTAAGTTCAGCCCAGCTTTGCTTTATACTGTTACTGCACTGAGTTCAATGTAAAGTCTCACAGTCTCTGTGTTCTCAATCTCCCCAAGCACACAGATTTCTTCACACCACTTGACTACTGTGATGGGATAGGGGAGGAGTAGCATCAATGATTCAAAATTCTTTCCTACTCTCTTAAGTTTCTCTTTCAGAACTGTGAAGTTAACATTAGGTGCTGTAAAGGCTCACCTGATATTTGGTTCTTATAAGGTGCTTTTTTTGTACGTAGATAGTTGTTGAATTTGGTGTTCCTGCAGGGGGGATGATTGGTAGGACCTTCTATTCTGCCATCTTGCTCTACCCGTCAAGATTGCTTTTTTGATTTCTTTTTCAAATTGTTTGCCTTTGGCATATAGAAATACTATTGATTTTTGTATGTTGATTTTTGCATCCTGCAACTTTACTGAGTTTCTCAGCTCAAATTTTTTTTTTTTTTTTGGTGGAGTCTTTAGGTTTTTCTATGTATAAGGTCATGTCATCTGCAAATAAGGCTTATTTGACTTCTTCCTTTCCAGTTTGGATTCTCTTTGTTTCTTTTTCCTGTCTAATTGTTCCATCCAGGACTTCCAGTATTATGTCAAATAACAGTAGTGAGAGTGGACATCCTTATCTTGTTCTAGTCCTTAGAGGAAAGGCCTTGGATTTTTCCCCATTCGGTAGGAGTTAGGTGGTCATACGCTATTTAAGTTTCCCAATTAAAAGTAATGATAATAGCTAGCACTTGTTGAATCCTTCCTATGTTCCGGGCATTTTACATGTATAAATTCATTTGATACTCAGATATCCCTTTGAATGAGGCATTATGATTGTGTCCCCTTCTAACTCTGCCCTCATGTATAGATGAAGAAAGTAGACACAATATTTTTCTCCCAATGTCACTCACCCATTATAGGGTGAAACATTCTACTGTGGAATTTTTTTTTTTTTTAGGTTATTCACACAAGGAGTTGATGTGAAGCAAATAAAACAGAAGTTTTTTCCCTCCAGGCAATTCTCATATCCACCACTCTAAGTCAAACCAGTGTGAAGTGGGCTACAAAAGCTGTGGAGCCCCTGGGAAGGGTGTCTGTTTAGAAACTACCTTAGATGTGGCCAAAGAGGACAATGACAAAGCAGATGCTCCTGAGACTTATACCAGGACCTAGCAGATTGACTAACCAAGGAATTTACCTTACTGCCTGCCAAGGAATCTGCCGTTTCTGTCCTTAAGATACAGTGTGGATTGTGGGCTGTTGACAACTGTGTGCTTCCCATTATTCCCTTTTCTGAATGGGAATTTTAAGGGGGTTACTCTGTCCTTTCTTTTTCACAGTTATATTAACAAAGGAGGATGGCTTAGAGACCGATACCTTTTAGCTATTCAGATGGTCAGATAGGAATTGCCATATTTGGACTTGATATAGCAGATAGAAAATCACCCAGGAATTCTGTTTAAAGGTATTTACAGTAATTGGATGAGAGAGGAGGGTTGTCTTTCTTGAGGAGAGAATGAGTATGTTCTGTTTAATGCATAGGTGTGACAAGAAGTGTGCATGTGCATGTTGGGTTGAGGACTGTGACAGACGCTATTGGTTATCCAATCCAATATCTATTCCTTACTTTTTTTTTTTTTTTTTGAGACGGAGTCTCGCTCTAGCCCGGCTGGAGTGCAGTGGCCGGATCTCAGCTCACTGCAAGCTCCGCCTCCCGGGTTTACGCCATTCTCCTGCCTCAGCCTCCGGAGTAGTTGGGACTACAGGCGCCCGCCACCTCGCCCGGCTAATTTTTTGTATTTTTTTTTTTTTTTTTTTTTTGAGACAGAGTCTCGCTCTGTCGCCCAGGCTGGAGTGCAGTGGCCGGATCTCAGCTCACTGCAAGCTCCGCCTCCCGGGTTTATGCCATTCTCCTGCCTCAGCCTCCTGAGTAGCTGGGACTACAGGCGCCCGCCGCTTCGCCCGGCTATTTTGTATTTTTTAGTAGAGACGGGGTTTCACCATGTTAGCCAGGATGGTCTCGATCTCCTGACCTCGTGATCCGCCCGTCTCGGCCTCCCAAAGTGCTGGGATTACAGGCTTGAGCCACCGCGCCCGGCCTGTTTTTTGTATTTTTTAGTAGAGACGGGGTTTCAGCGTGTTAGCCAGGATGGTCTCGATCTCCTGACCTCGTGATCCGCCCGTCTCGGCCTCCCAAAGTGCTGGGATTACAGGCTTGAGCCACCGCGCCCGGCCTCTATTCCTTACTTTTACCATAAAAATTAGAAAAGTTAAATACTAGATTTTCTAAACTTTCTTACTGCTACAGTGGCCATGTAATACAATTCTAGTTCATGAGTCTGCTGGGGGACTTCACGGAAGACTTTCCTCTTTTCTGATAAAAGGGTAGGACAGGGCTGGGGTGTAACCCCTTTTCTGGGTTTGACCTTAGATGTGATGCTTAAAGCTGAAGTGACCATCTTGGAACCATTAGGCAATAAAAATGAATACAAAAAGTTGACACACTTAGGATGGTGGAGAAAAAATATTGAAAATATTGATTACATCATTGATTAGTGAACCAACTTTAGCAGTTACTCTGTTCAAGATGTTGTGTCTTGTGAGAAATTTATCCATATTTGTTTATGCTATTGTGAAATGGGTTGACTGTTACTTACAACCTAAAACTTTCTAAACTGATACATTATAAAACTCTCTTTTATATGCTACAATGTCGGTACATTTTTGTTTTTAAACCATGATGTCCTATTAGTAAATAATGGTTATATGAAGTAAGGGCAAGCCTTATTGATTTATTTTTTGAAATAGAGATGGGATTTCATTATGTTTCCCAGGCTGATCTTGCACTCCTGGCCTCCAGGTATCTTCCTGCCTTGGGCCCTGATGTGCCAGGATGACAGGCATGAGCCACCACACCTGGCCAGGAAAAGCTTTTGGGGAAAACAAACAAACAAAAAAACAAAACAAAACAAAAAACTTTTACAATAGGCTGATTCAATTCACGTATAAAATTGCATTATTGAGGTGTTACTATTGACAGACATCTTCTTGATACATAGCCCAGTTTACGTTTTACTTTTAGGAGTAGAATATCTGCATAGCTAAGACTTGCACTTTAATGTAATTAGGGAATATCTTCTGAAAATTGGTTTCCCATGCAGTAAGAAATGCTACAAAGTTTTACAACCTAATAAAAGTCTTCAGAAAGAAATTGCTGAGTCCAATATGATAGGTTCAATGTAGTCATGGCTTTTGAATAAGATAGTATTTTAGTTCTGCATCACTGACTGCTAGGAAATGTTTATTACTTCCAAACTGCTATTTTACTCTGCCTTATATCAGAACATCTACTTTTACTTTCAGTTGTCCTTTTAAATGTTTCCATCATTTCAGAAAATTTTTTGTTCCAATTGTTGACTCAATCATATGAGGTTTAAGATTTTACTTTTCTATTTTTGCCTTTCTAAAACTTAATTCATGGTAATAGCCATTTGTGCCAGCTTTTTATATCACAAGGAGATGTTTGAACAACAACCAAAGGAAAATGTGGGGCAAAGAAGAATAGACATTTTTCTGTGGATGTAGTTTATAGAAAAATTATATTTGGCCTTCAAAGAAAGTTTTTAAGACTTTATGTTTGTTACACATACTGACAAGTTGTGATCAAAATAATTTTCCTAGAAAAGTAGTCTGAAGTTTTTTCATTTTGTTTATGCTAAATTTTAAAACCAAAAGCTTTTAAAAATAATTGGAAAGCTTCTGACACTGAATATTCTGTTATTTATCTAAATGCCTAAGACGTGATTTGGGGTGTATTGAGATCTGTTGGTCTCTATGTGGTTTTCTCGGTGGCTTTATACACAATATTTTGCTTTTCTTTTCTGATGTACCCTGAGTCAGGCCTCACAAAAACTAACAATATTGTAAGACTTGCAAAGTCAGCATCTAAGGCAATTCTTAAATGTATGGTAAGGGTATTTTCAACCAATCGACTGGAAAATCTTTTTGGTCTATTTCTACTGGCATTTGAACACTCTATTGAAGTGGTTTGAAACAAACTTTAAAGCTTGAGCTTTTTCTTGATTTAAATTACTCTTATTTTTAAGAATGTATTGTTATTAGCATGGTGGCTGTGTGCCTAGCATATAAAGTCTTTTTTCTGGGTAATTCTCCTCTCTGTTTCTTGTTTACCCTCTGTGCTGGCTTTTCTTGAGTAATGTATGCCATACATATGCTCATTTTCTTTCACTATGGAAAGCATTTATCTGTGAATAATGACAGCTTTATTCTTCCTTTCCAATTTTTATGGGTTTTATTTATTTATTTATTTTTGAGACAGAGTCTCACTCTTTTGCCCAGGCTGGAATGCAATGGCACGATCTCAGCTCACTGCAACCTCCTGGGTTCAAGTGATTCTCCTGCTTCAGCCTCCTGAGTAGCTGGGATTACAGGCATGCGCCACCACATCCAGCTAATTTTTTTTTGTTTTTGTTTTTGTTTTTTTTTTTTGCAGAGACGGAATCTTGCTCTGTTGCCCAGGCTGGAGTGCTCGAGTGCAGTGGTGCAATCTTGGCTTGCTGCAACCTCCACCTCCTGAGTTCAAGCAATTCTCCTGCCTCAGCCTCCCAAGTAGCTGGGACTACAGGAGCATGCTGCCATGCCTGGCTAATTTATTTTGTATTTTAGTAGAGATGGGGTTTCACCACATTGCCCAGGCTGGTCTTGAACTCCCAACCTCAGATGATCCACCCGCCTCGGCCTCCCAAAGTGCTGGGATTGTAGCCATGAGCCACCGTGCCCAGCCCCAGTTTTTATGTTTTATATTTCTTTGTATTGTCCTCATGTGCTAATTAAGACCTCCAGTATAATGGTGATAGAAATAGTGAAATTGGACATCTTTGCCTTGTTTCTAATCTTAGGGGAAAGTCTTTCAATATTTCAACGTGAAATATGATGCTAATCGTAGGTTTTTAGTAGATACTCTTTATAAGCTTAAGCAAGTTCCCCTAGTTTGTGGAAATTTTTTTCCCTCATGAGTGGGTATTGAAGTTTTATCAGATGCCTTTTTTGAATCTATTGAGGTGACAATATAATCTTTATCTTTTATTTTGTTAATGTGGTGAATTGTATTAATTCACACATATTAGACCAACCATGCTGATAAACCCTACTGGTCATGATATATTATCATTTTACTATATCAGTAGATTTAACTTGCTAATTTTTAAAGGATTTTTTTTGTCTATGTTCATGAGGATTAATAGTAATTTTCTTTTCTTTAATTTCTGGCCAAGTTTTGGCATCAAGGTTATGTTGGTTTCAGAAAAATGAGTTGGGAAATGTTCATTCTTTAGTATCTAAAATAATTTGTATAATATTCTCTCTTTTTCCTGAAACGTTTGGTGGAATTCACCAGTGAATCCATCCAGGCATAGTGTTTCCTTTGTGGAAAGATTTTAAATTAGAGATTCAAATTTGTTTATTTTTGTTTTGTTACCTGTGCTTTGAGGTGTTATTCATAAAATCTTTTCCCAGACCAGTGTCCTGACGTCTTTCCCCTATGTTGCCTTGCAGTAGTTTCATAGATTCTGGTCTTTCATTTAGATTGTTAATCCATTTTGAGTTGCTTTTTGTATAAGGTTAGAGGGTGGGAGAGTAGTTTCATCCTTCTGCATATTGCTATCTAGTTTTCCCAGCACTATTTATTGAAGAGATTGTCCTTTCCCTAATGAGTGTCCTTGATGCTTTTGTGAAAAATCAGGTGGCTGTAGAAGCATGGGTTCTTTAATTCTAGGTTCTCTATTCTATTCCATTGGTCTGTGTCTGTTTTTATGCCAGAACCATGCTGTTTTGTTTACTACAGTTTTGTAGTATATTTTGAAGTTGTAGCATGATGTCTGCAGCTTTGTTCTTTTTTGTTTTCTTTTTCTTTTCTTCTTTTTTTTTTTTTTGAGACAGAGTCTCGCTCTGCCACCTAGGCTGGAGTGCAGTGGTACAATCTGGGCTCATTGCAACCTCCGCCTTCTAGGTTCAAGCAGTTCTCCTGCCTCAGCCTCCCGAGTAGCTGGGACTACAGGTGTGTGCCACCACGTCCAGCTAATTTTTTGTATTTTTAGTAGAAATGGAGTTTCACCGTATTAGCCAGGATGGTCTCCATCTCCTGATGTCATGATCCACCTGCCTCAGCCTCCCAAAGTGCTGGAATTACAGACATGAGCCACCACACCCAGCCTGCAGTTTGCTCTTTTTGTCGCTTTATCTGTTTTGCGTCTTTTAGGATTTCTTTTGCTATTTCTGTGAAGAATGTAATTGGTATTTTGATAGGGATTGCATTGAATCTGTAGGTTTCCTTGGGTAGTATGATTATTTTAAACAATATTAAATCATCTGATCCATGAGCATATCTTCCAGTTTGTTTGTATCCTCTTCAGTTTATTTCATCAGCATTTTATAGTTTTCATTGTAGAGATCCTTCACTTCTTTGGTTAAATTTATTCCTAGGTATTTTATGTTTTTGTAGTTATTGTAAATGGGATTGTCTTGATTCCTTTTTCAGTTTAGTTAATCATCCATGTATAAAAATACGGCTGATTTTTATGTCGATGTTTGTATTCTGCAACTTTACTGAATTCATTTATTAGTTTTAAGAGTTTTTTGGTCGAGTCTTCAGGTTTTCCTATATAGAAGATCGTGTCATCTGCAAACAGGGACAGGTTGATTTCCTCCTTTCTAATTTGGATACCCTTTATTTCTTTCTCTTGTCTAATTGCTCTATGTAGCACTTCTGGTACTATGTTGAATAAGAGTGGTGAGAGTGGACATCTTTGTCTTGTTCCAGTCCATCCAGTATGATGTTAGCTGTGGGTCTATCATATATGGCCTTAATTTTGTTAAGGTACTTTCCTTCTATACCTAATTGCATGAGAGTTTTTAATTATGAAGGGATGTTGCATTTTATCAAATGCTTTTTTCTGCACCTATTGACATGATCATATGGTTTTTCTCCTTCATTCTGTTGATATAGTGTTGATATTGATTGATTTGCATATGTTGAACCATACTTGCATTCCTGACATAAATCCCACTTGATCAGGTGTATTATCTTTTTTATGTATTTTGTATTTGATTTGCCTGTATTTTGTTGAGCACTTTTATGTCTATGTTCATTGGGGGATTTATCCTGTAGTTTCTCTTTCTGTTGTGTTCTTATCTGGTTTTGCTATCACAGTTATGTGGGCCTCATAGAATCACTTTTTTATTTTGTTTTATTTTTTTTGAGGAGAAGGAGGAGGAGTTTCGCTCTGCTGCCCAGGCTGAAGTGCAGTGGCACATCTCAGTTCACTGCAACCTACCTTCCCCTCCCGGGGTCAAGCGATTCTCCAAGCTCAGCCTCCCAAGTACCTGGGATTACAGGTGCAGGCCATCGCACCTGGCTAATTTGTGTATTTTTAGTAGAGAGGGGGATTCACTACATTGGCCAGGCTGGTCTCAAACTCCTGGCCTAAAGTGATCCACCTGCCTCAACCTCCCAAAGTGCTGGGATTACAGGTGTGAGCTACCACGCCCAGCTGGAATCCCTTTTTTTTTTTTTTTTTTAACAGTTTGAGAATAATTACTTTTAATTCTTCTTTAAAGGTTCATTACAGTTCAATGGTGAAGTCATCTGGTCCTAGATTTTTCTCTGTTAGGAGACTGTTTTATTACTGTTTTAATTTTATTACTTGTTATTGGTCTGTTCAGGTTTTCCATTTCTTCTTGGTTCTATCTTGGTAGGTTGTATATAGCCAGGACCTCATCTATTTCCTCTAGGTTTTCAAATTTATTGGCATGTATTTGCTCATGAGCCTTTGTATTTCTGTGATATCTGTTGTGATGTCTCATTTTTCATTTCTGATTTTTTTATTTGGGTTTTCTCTTTTTTCTTAGTTTAGCTAATGATTTGTCAATTTTGTTTATCTTTTCAAATAACCAACTTTCATTTCATTGGTCTTTTGTATTTTTTTCTCTCAATTTTATTTATTTCTGCTCCGATCTTTATTTCTTCTACTAATTTTGAGTTTGATTTTTTCTTTTTTTTTTTAGTTCCTCGAGATGCATCATTAAATTGTTTATTTGAAATCTTTCTAGTTTTTTGTGTAGACATTTATTACTATAAACTTGCCCCTTAATACTGCTTTTGCTGTGTCCCATAGATTTCGGTATGTTGTGTTTCTATTTTCATTTGTCTCATGGGACTTTCTAATTTTCTTATTTTCTTTCTTAATCCATTGGCCATTCAGCAGGGTGGTGTTTAATTTCCATGTATTTGTATAGTTTTGGATGTTTCTCTTATTATTGATTTGAAGTTTTATCCATTGTGGTAAAATAAGATACTTGGTATTTCAATTTTTTAAAAAGTTTGAGACTTGTTTTGTGTCCTAATATGTGGTCAGTTTTGGAGAATGTTCCATGTGCTGATGAAAAAAATCAGTTGTTGGGTGAAACGTTTTGAAAATTATGTCCATTTAGCCTATGGTGCAGTTTAAATCCAGTGTGTCTTTGTTGATTTTCTGGCTAGATGACCTGTTTAATGCTGAGACTGGGTGTTGATGTCCCCAACTATTATTGTATTGAAGTCTGTCTCTCCCTTTAAATCTAATAATATTTGCTTTATATATCTGGATGCTCTGGTGCTATGTGCATACATATATGTTTATGACTGTTATATTCTCTTGCTGAATGGATCCATTGATTATATAATGTTTCTTTTTCTCTTTGTACAGCTTGCTTTGTCTATCTGGGTGCTCTGGTGCTGGGTGTATATGTATATTTACAACTGTTATATTCTCTTGCTGAATGGATCCATTGATGATTATATAATGTCTTTCTTTTTCTCTTTGTACAACTTTTGAATTGAAGTCTTGTTTTGTCTAATACAGATATTCCTGCTTGTTTTTGGTTTTTGTTTGTGGAATGTCTTTTTCCATCCCTTCACTTTCAGTCTGCATGAGACTTTATGGATAAAGGGAGTTTCTTATAGGCAGTATATAGTTGGGTCTTGGTTTTATTTTATTTTATTTATTTATTTTTTGAGACGGAGTCTCGCTCTGTCCCTCAGGCTGGAGTACAGTTGCACAATCTCAGCTCACTGCAAGCTCCGCCTCCCGGGTTCACGCCATTCTCCTGCCTCAGCCTCCCAAGTAGCTAGGACTATAGGCGCCTGCCACCACGCCCAACTAATTTTTTGTATTTTTAGTAGAGAGGGGGTTTCACCTTGTTAGCCAAGATGGTCTCAATCTCCTAACCTCGTGATCCACCCACCTCAGCCTCCCAAAGTGCTGTGATTACAGGCGTGAGCCACCACACCCAGCCTCTTGTTTTTATTTTTTATCCTTTCAGCCAATCTGTATCTTTTAAATGGAGTATTTAATCCATTGGCATACAAGGTTGTTATTGATGAGGACCTCCTTCTGTTTTTATATTTGTTTCCTGGTAGTTTTGTGTATCCTTTGTTTCTCTTTTATTTATTTTTGCAGTTGGTTGGTTTTCTGTAATGAAATGGTTTGAATCCTTTCTCTTTCTCCTTTGTATATCAGTTCTACCAGTGAGTTTAATAGTTTCATGTTTTTATGAGTGTGGTAATTGTCTTTTCCCTTCCATATGTAAGATTCCCTTGAGCATTTCTTATATAGCCAGTCTAGTGGTGATGAATTCCCTTAGTTTTTGCTTGGCTGGAAGCAAAGATTTTATTTCTCCTTTATTCCTGAAGGATATCTTTGCTGGGTATAATACTTTTGCTGATAGTTTTTTTCTTTCAGTACTTTGATTATATCCTATTTTCTCCTGGCCTGTAAGGTTTCTGCTGTGGAATCCAGTCAAACTAATGGGAATTCCCTTACATGTGACTTAATTCTTTTCTCTTACAGTTTTAGAATTCTATCTTTGTCTTTGACTTTTGATAATTTGATTATAATGTGCATTGAAGAGGACTTGTTTAGGTTGAATCTATGTGGGATTATTTGAACTTTCTGGATCTGGATATCTGTCTCTCTCCCAAAACCTGTGATGACTTCAGCTATTATTTCATTAAATATGTTTTCTGCAGAAATATGCAGAAAACATATTTAATGAAATGTTAGCTTTTTTCCCCTTCTTTTCTTCTTCTGGAATGCCCATAATGCATATATTTGTTCACTTAATGATGTCTCATACATCTTGGAGGCCTTTTTTTGGGTGTGTAGCGGGGGGACTGCCTGTGTTACTTCAAAAGACCTATCTTCACATTCAGAAATTCCTTCTTCTGGCTGATCTAGTCTGTTTACTGATGCTCTCAATTTTTTTTTTTTTTTTAATTTTTGAGACAGAGTCTCACTCTGTCACTCAGGCCGGAGTGCAGTGGTACGATTTCGGCTTACTGCAGCCTCCATCTTCTGGGTTCAAGCAGTTTTCCTCCCTTAGCCTTTCAAGTAGCTGGGATTACAGGCACCCACCAGTATGCCAATCTAATTTTTGTATTTTTTAGTAGAGACAAGGTTTCACCACATTGGCCAGGCTGGTCTTGAACTTTTGACCTCAAGTGATCTACCCACCTTGGCCTCCCAAAAGTGCTGGGATTATAGGAGTCAGTCCTTGTGCCCAGCCTCAATTGTATTTTTTATTTCGTTAATTGAATCTTTCGGCTTCAGGATTTCTGTTTGATTCTTTTTTATGATATCTATTTCTTTATTGAATTTCTCATCTAAATAGTGAATTTTTAAAATTTCATTGTTGTCTATATTCTCTTTTTTTTTTTGAGGATGGAGTCTCACTCTGTCGCCCAGGCTGGAGTGCAGTGACGCGTTCTCGAGTCACCACAAGCTCCGCCTCCTGGGTTTACGCCATTCTCCTGCCTCAGCTGCCTGAGTAGCTGGGACTACAGGCACCTGCCACCAAGCCTGGCTAATTTTTTGTATTTTTAGTAGAGACGGGGTTTCACTGTGTTAGCCAGGATGGTCTCAATCTCCTGACCTCATGATCTGCCCACCTCAGCCTCCCAAAGTGCTGGGATTACAGGCGTGAGCCGCTGTGCCTGGCCCCTGTCTATCTATATTCTCCTTTATCTCACTGAGTTTCCTTAAGAGTACTATTTTGAATTCTTTTTCTGGTATTTCATATAGTTCCTTAGGATTGGATTCTTACTGGATAATTACTGTGTTCTTCTGAAGGTGTAATGTTTGCCTGCTTTTTCTGCCTATGTTTTTTGTTTGTTTGGTTGGTTTTTTCTTGCCTACATTAATTTCTATGCATTTGGTGGAACAATTGCCCCCTCCAATTTTCTTATGGAAAGACTTATACATATAGATGGGTCTTGGGGTGTCAGTTTGGTGGGATGCCTTGGTTTTGGGTCTAGATTAACATGTAGTATAGTCTCCAGGTAGTTTCTTCAGCTGTAATCTATACTACTAACATTTATGAGTGTCTCAGGAATCTGAGATGAGAGAGTTTGGCAGTGGTGGTGTGGCTTTGCTGAGAGTGAAGCTTTTTCTCAGGTCAAGGGTGCGAGTATGCACACAGTGAGTCAGACAACTTGAAGTCTTGCTGGGGTTGGGGCCTTGGAGTTGTTACCCTGGCTGGTGACACAGGCACCTGGTTGCTCAGCCAGCCTGGGGTTATGCCTGCCAGGGATGGCTTACAAGGCTATTTCTTAGACCTGAGACATGGGTACACAGCTATTCAGCTGGCCTGAGGGCATGTCTGTCAGGGGTATCCCACGGGGCTGTTTTTTAGGCCTGGGGTGCAGATGCATGGCTTCTAAGTTGTCCTGGGTGTATGTCTGTTCAAGTTTGCTCCTGGAGTTGTTTCTCTGGTCTAGGTAGGACATGGGTGGTTTCTTGGGTGACCTGGGTGCATGTATGGTAGATGTGGCCAGGACATGGACACACAGCCACTCAGTCTGGGAGTGTGTCTGCCAGGGGCAGCCCCTGGGGCTATTTCTCAGGCCTAGGAAGTGGACATACAGCTACTCAGTCAGCCTGGGGGCATGCTAGCCAGGGGCAGCCTGCAGAGCTGTTTCTTAGGCCCAAGACTTACATGTTGGCAGCTTGGAGGCCTAGGAGAAGGTGAACTAGGACTAGCCCATGAAGCTGTTTCTCAGGCTCTGATTACAGGCATGGGGACTTTGGGCAGGCCAGAGGTGTGTCAGCAGGAGGGGTGGGTGCCGCAGGGCTGTTTCTCAGGTCCTAGGTTTGTAGCTGCTCCATCTGTTTGGGGGACAGCCCAAGGGGTTGCTTGTCAACTACTTGGTAGACCCAAGTCCTTTCTTGCTTAGCTTAGGGGAGGGTGTGCAGCTGTTTAGCTGGCTCAGCAGTGGGTTCACCCTGGGTAGGACTGCTAGACTATTCCTCCAGCTGGAAGTGCAGGCAGTGGGAACTGGTTTCCCTGCTGTGTAGGACCAGATTCGCAACCCATCCTGGACCCAGGCTTTGCATAGCTGGGGTTATGGCATCAGCCATCTGTGGGCTGGGTGGAATGAAGATGAACCACCAGTGCTGGAGAGGCGCAATGGCTATTGGTCCCAGAGGAGGACACATTCCCAGAGGTGGCTCTAATTTCAAGATGGCACTGTGCTGCAGCAGTGTGGTTCACAGGATAGGTGGGGGTTGGGGAGTGCACACCTTTTGCTCATAATCCGTGCAACTACATAATCCAGTGTAGTTGCATGAATTCCCAGCAGCTCTCCAAACTGGACTTGGGGCTTGGGATGATGTGGGATTCACCTATAGTAAGGACTGTGGGCATTTGCAGTGGCAATAGCAGCTGATGGGATTCTTCTGCTTACCATTTCCCTGAAAGGGAAATTCTCACCTCTCTCCAAATCAATCTGATCCAGGCATGGTAGACAGTGCCACAGAGGCTAGGTGTCTCTCTCCGTTGCTTCCAATCACTGTAGGTACCTCCTGGACTTCCAATCACTATAGGTACCTCCCCACTTCCCTACTGTACTCCAGCACTCTCTGGTCAACACTCTAGTGACGTCTTAGCTCTTTATTCATTGTGTTGGTCCTTTCTTGTGTGGGTGGGGAGTATGGGTGCCAGGTGTCTCTAGTGAGCTATCTTGCTGACATCACCTCATTGTGGTTTTAATATGAATTTCCCTAATAGCTATTCCTTTATGTATTTAATTTTAGCAGCATTTGAAAGTTGTTCTTGATTTTTTTCTTACCCTGCTCAGCTATACTGTGGGTGTACCTCCTAAGTATGTCTTTAATTATCTCTCTCTTTGTCCTAATTCCTGTGCCTTATTTCTTCACTATTATTAAAATAGCCTCCAAACTGCTTTCTCTGATACCATGTCCTCAGCAGATTCCCATTTGTTTTCCACACTGCCATCAGAATGAATTTTCTAAAATGTTTATGTAATCATGTCACTCCCTTGCTAAAAAGCTTTCAAAGCTCCCCATTGCCTTTAAGATAAAGCCTACAATCTGGATCCAGCATGTTTTACACTATCGATTCCTGCCATTCTTTTCACCACCATCCCACCCTCCTACGAACATACACAGTCCACACACGCCACTATACATTTCCTGGCTTGTGATCTACCTGCAATTATTTGAATACATTAGATCTTCCTTCTTTTATGCCTTTGGACATGCTGTTACCTCTGTCTGAAATGTTGATTCATCTCTGTTTACAAACTCTTATTCATTCTACCTCTTGGAATCTTTTTCTGATTCTCCATTAACAGTTAAGAATTTGTGTCTGTGTGTGTGTGTGTGTGTGTGTAAATATAGTAACATACATATGTCTCTGTAAGAATATTAGGTTTAATCACATGAAACTCATTTTTGTAAGTCAAAATATGCTTATATGAATCAGCCTAAAACATTTTTGTGCTTGTTTATATGTCTGGCATTCCTCACCCAGCAAGAGACTGTCCTTTTTTTTAAAAGGGTAGTAGGCCACTTAGTACACGTTTATTGATAGGTGGATGGAAAAATAGTTTTTAAAGATCAAGTCTTTCATTTAGACCAGGGGTCCCCAACACCCAGGCTGCAGACCAGTACCGGACCATGGCCTATTAGGAACCAGGCTGCACAGTAGGAGGTGAGAAGCAGGCAAGTGAGCATCATGGCCTGTGCTCCTCCTCTTATCACATCAGCGGTGGCATTAGATTCTCATAGAGCGTGAACCCTATTGTGAACTGCAAATGTGAGGGATCTAGATTACGTGCTCTTTATGGGAATCTAATGCCTGATGACCTGAGGTAGAATAATTTCAACCTGAAACCATCCCCCACCTCAGTCCGTGGAAAAATTGTCTTCCATGAAACCAGTCCCTGGTGCTGAAAAGACTGGGGACCACTGACTTAGAGTGAAAAGTTAGCTTGAAAATCTATAGATTTTCTACTTTAGAATCACATGATCCTAAAGATTGCTTATTTGCATGGTGCAATAAATAATACAAAATCATCACAATATGTCTCTTAATAAATACATCTCGAATGTCATGAAGTCACAGATTATCTCCCATATACAGTTTAGTAGTCATTTTCATATCAGTAGACAGCATCATAGCTTCACGTTTCAAATAAAATAATAAAAGACACTGATTTTGTTTCATGAAAACGTCATTTTGAAATTCAAACACCATATGCTAAAATGGTTTATGTGTGTGTGTATGTGTACAAGCATACCTCTGAGATATTGTGGGTCTTGGTTTCAGACTGCTGCAATAAAGCAAATACCACAATAAAGTGAGTCACACAAATTTTTTTGGTTTCCAAAGGAAATAAAAAGGTATGTTTATACTATAGCCTATTAGGTATGCAGTAGCATTATATCTAAAAGATAATGTATATACCTTAATTTAAAAATACTTGATTGTTAAAAAATGCTGACAAATATCTGAGCCCTCAGTGAGTTGTAATGTTTTTGCTGGGGGAGGGTCTTGCCTCAACAGTAGACTTAAGATAGTTAGTAAACCATGCTGTAAAGAGATGTGCTGTCATCCAGGTTTTGTTGTTCTGTTTATACAGCACAGGCAGATTAGATTTAGCATAATTCTTAAGGGCCCTAGGATTTTCAGAATGATGGATGAGTGTTGGCTTCAGCTTAAAGTCACAAGCTGTATTAGCCTATAACAAGAAGTCAACCTGTCCTTCAAAGCTTGGGAGCCAGACATTAACTTCTCTTTAGCTATAAAAGTCCAAGATGGTATCTTCTTCTGGTAGAAGCTGGGTTTGTCTACAGTGAAAATCTGTTGTTTAGTGTAATCATCTTCAATGATCTTAGATAGATTTTCTGGATAATTTGCTGCTGCTTCTACATTAGCACTTGTTGCTTTACCTTGCACTTTTATGTTATGGAGATGGCTTTTTTCCTTAAACCCCATTAACTAACCTCTGCTAGCTTCAAACTTTTCTTGTGCAACCTCTTTACCTCTCTCGGCCTTCATAGAATTTATAAGAGTTAGGGCCTTGCTCTGGATTAGGCTTTGGCTTACAGCAAGCTTGTCCAACCCTGGCACATGGGCTGCATGTAGCCCAGAATGGCTTTGAATACCACACAACACAAATTCATAAACTTCTTAAAACATTATAAGATTTTTTTGCGATTTTTTTTCCTCATCAGCTATTGTTAGTGTTAGTGTATTTTATGTGTGGCCTAAGACAATTCTTTTTCCACTGTGGCCCACGGAAATCAAAAGATTGGACAACCCTGGCTTAGAGGAAGTGGTGGCTGGTTTGACCTTCTATCCAGATCACTAAAACTTTCTCCATAACAGCAATAAGCTGTTTCATTTTATCATTTGTGTGTTCACTGGAATAGTACTTTTAATTTCCTTTAACAGTGCAAGAGGCCTATCTTACTTTTCTACATACCTTCCTCACTAAGCTTAATCATTTCTAGCTTTTGATTTAAAGTGAAAAACATGCAGCTCTCCCTTTTACTTGAACACTTAGGGGCCATTGTAGGATTATCAATTGGGCTAATTTCAATATTGTTGTGTCTCAGGGAATAGAGAGGCCAGGGGAGATAGGGGAATGTTCGGTCAATGGAGCATTCAGAATATGCAGATTTATCGATTAATTTCTCTATTTTATACAGTCATGGTTCATGGTGCCCCAAAACAATTACAATGGTAACATCAAAGATCACTGATCACAGATCACCATAACACATGTAATAATAATGAAAAAGTTTGCAATATTGTAAGGATTACCAAAATGTGACATAGAAACATGAAGTGGGCACATGCTGTTGGAAAAATGGCACCAACAGACACAGGGTTGCCACAAGCCTTTCGTAAAAACAGTATCTGCAAAGTGCAATAAAATGCATATAATGAGATATGTCTGTATAATGGTTATAGTTATGTAAAAATTGCCTTTGAATATGGGAGATAATATGTAATAATGGGTGGCAGGCAAGATGGCCGAATAGTAACAGCTCTGGTCTGCAGCTCCCAGCGAGATCAACACAGAAGGCAGGTGATTTCTGCATTTCTGACTGAGGAACCCGGCTCATCTCACTGGGACTGGTTAGACAGTGGGTACAGCCCACAGAGGGCGAGCCAAAGCAGGGTGGGGTGTTGCCTTACCAGGGAAGTGCAAGGGGTTGGGGAACTCCCCACCTAGCCAAGGGAAGTCATGAGGAACAGTGCCCTCCAGCCCACATACTATGCTATTCCCATGGTCTTTGCAACCCATAGACCAGGAAATTCCGTCACGTGACTACGACATCAGGGCTGTGGGTTTCAAGCACAAAACTGAGCGGCCGTTTGGGCAGACACCAAACTGGGTGGCCGTTTGGACAGACACCGAGCTAACTGCAGGAGCTTTTTTTCATACCCCCGTGGCACCTGGAACACCGGCGAGACAGAACCGTTCACCCCCCTGGAAAGGGGGCTGAAGCCAGGGAGCCAAGTGATCTAGCTCAGCAGATCCCACCCCCACAGAGCCCAGCAAGCTAAGATCCACTGGCTTGAAATTCTCACTACCAGCACAGCAGTCTGAGGTTGACCTGGGATGCTTGAGCGTGGTGGACGGAGGGACGTCTGCCATTACTGAGACTTGAGTAGGTGTTTTTCCCCTCACAGTATAAACAAAACCGCCTGGAAGTTCAAACTGGGTGGAGACCATTGCAGCTCAGCAAAACCACTGTAGCCAGATTGTCTCTTTAGATTTCTTCTCTCTGGGCAGGGGAATCTCTTAAAAAAAAAAAAAAAAAAAAAGGCAGCAGCCCCAGTCAGGGGGTTATGGATAAAACCCCCATCTCCCTGGAACAGAGGACCTGGAGGAAGTGGTGACTGTGGGCGCAGCTTCAGCACACTTAAACATCCCTGCCTGCTGGCTCTGAAGAGAACAGTGGATCTCCCAGCACAGCATCCGAGCTCGGCTAAGGGAGAACTGCCTCCTCAAGTGAGTCCCTAACCTCTGTGCCTCCTGACTGGGAGACACCTCCCAGCAGGGGTCAACAGACACTTCATACAGGAGAGCTCCATCTGGCATCTGGTGGGTGCCCCTCTGGGACAGAGCTTCCAGAGGAGGGAACAGGCAGCAGGCTTTACTGTTCTGCAGCCTACACTAGTGATACCTAGGCAAACAGGGTCTGGAGTGAACCTCCAGCAAACTCCAGCAGACCTGCAGCAGAGAGGCTTGACTGTTAGAAGGAAAACTAACTAACAGAAAGGAATAGCATCAACATCAACAAAAAGGATGTTCACTTAGAAACCCCATCCAAAGGTCACAACATCAAAGACCAAAGGTAGATAAATCCACGAAGATGAGGAAAAACCATGCAAAAAGGCTGAAAATTCCAAAAACAGAACGCCTTTTCTCCTCCAAAGGATCACAGCTCCTTGCCAGCAAGGGAACAAAACTGAATGGAGAATGAGTTTGACAAATTGATAGAAGTAGGCTTCAGAAGATGGGTAATAACAAACTCCTCCAAGCCAAAGGAGGATATCATAACCCAATGCAAGGAAGCTAAGGACCATGAAAAAAGACTAGAGGAATTCCTAACTAGAATAACCAGTTTAGAGAAGAACATAAGTTGACCTGATGGAGCTGAAAAACATAGCACGAGAACTTTGTGAAGCATACACAAGTATCAATAGCCAAATTGATCAAGTGGAAGAAAGGATATCAGAGATTGAAAATCAACTTAATGAAATAAAGCATGAAGACAAGATTAGAGAAAAAAGATTGAAAAGAAATGAGCGAGCCTCCAAGAAATATGGGACTATGTGAAAAGACCAAACCTACATTTGATTGGTGTACCTAAAAGTGAAGGGGAGAATGAAACCAAGCTGGAAAACACTCTTCAGGATATTATCCAGGAGAACTTCCCCAACCTAGCAAGAGAGGCCAACATTCAAATTCAGGAAATACAGAGAACACCACAAACATACTACTCGAGAAGAACAACCCCAAGACACATAATTGTCAGATTCACCAAGGTTGAAATGAAAGAAAAAATATTAAGGGCAGCCGGAAAGGTCGGGTTACCCACAAAGGAAAGCTCATCAGACTAACAGCAGATCTCTCTGCAGAAAACCTACAAGCCAGAAGAGAGTAGGGACCAATATTCAATGTTATTAAAGAAAAGAATTTTCAACCCAGAATTTCATATCCAGCAAAACTAAGATTCATAAGTGAAGGAGAAATAAAACCCTTTACAGACAAGCAAATGCTGAGAGATTTTTGTCACCATCAGGCCTGCATTATGGGAGCTCCTGAAGGAAGCACTGAACATGGAAAGGAAAAACTGGTACCAGCCACTGCAAAAACATACCAAATTATAAAGACCATCTACACTATGAAGAAACTGCGTCAACTAAGGGGAAAACAGCCAGCTAGCATCATAATGACAGGATCAAATTCATACATAACAATATTAACCTTAAATGTAAACAGGCTAAATGCCCCAATTAAAAGACACAGACTGACAAACTGCATAAAGAGTCAAGACACATTGGTGTGCTGTGTTTAGGAGACCCATCTTATATGTAAAGAAACACATAGGATCAAAATAAAGGATTGGAGGAATATTTACCAAGCAAATGGAAGAAAAAAAAAAAAAAAGCAGGGTTTGCAATCCTAGTCTCTGATAAAAACAGACTTTAAACCAACAAAGATCAAAAGAAACAAAGAAGGGCATTACATAATGGTAAAGGGATTAATGCAAAAAGAAGAGCTAACTATCCTAAATATATATGCACCCAATACAGGAGCACCCAGATCCATAAAGCAAGTTCTTAGAGACCTACAAAGAGACTTAGACTCTCACGCAATAATAGTGGGAGACTTGAACACCCTACTTGTAAACATTAGACAGATCAACAAGACAGAAAATTAACAAGGATATTTAGGACTTGAACTCAGCTCTGGACCAAGTGGACCTAATAGACATCTGCAGAACTCTCTACCCCCAATCAACAGAATATACATTCTTCTCAGCACCACATTGCACTTATTCTAAAATTGACCACATAATTGGAAGTAAAACACTCCTCAGCAAATGCAAAATCACGGAAATCATAACAGTCTCTCCAACCACAGTGCAATCAAATTAGAACTCAGGATTAAGAAACTCACTCAAAACTGCACAACTACATGGAAACTGAACAACCTGCTCCTGAGTGACTAATGGGTAAATGATGAAATTAAGGCAGAAATAAAGAAGCTCTTTGAAACCAATAAGAACAAAGACAATGTACCGGAATCTCTGGGACACAGCTAAAGCAGTGTTCAGAGGGAAATTTATAGTACTAAATGCCCTCAAGATAAAGCAGGAAAAATCTAAAATTGACACCCTAACATCACAATTAAAAGAACTAGAGAAGCAAGAGCAAACAAATTCAAAATCTAGCAGAAGACAAGAAATAACTAAGATCAGAGCAGATATGAAGGAGATAGAGACACAAAAAACACTTCAAAAAATCAATGAATTCACGAGTTGGTTTTTTTTTTTTTTAAAGATCAACAAAATAGATTGCTAGACAGACTAATAAAGAAGAAAAGAAAGAAGAATCAAATAGACACAATAAAAATGATAAAGGGGATATTACCACTGATCCCACAGAAATATAAACTACCATCAGAGAATACTATAAACACCTCTACGCAAATAAACTAGAAAATCTGGAAGAAATGGATACATTCCTGGACACACACCCTGCCCAACACTAAACCAGGAAGAAGTCAAATCCCTGAACAGACCAATAACAAGTTCTGAAATTGAGGCAGTAATTAATAGCCTACCAACCAAAAAAAGTCCAGGACAAAATGGATTCACAGCCAAATTCTACCAGAGGTACCAAGAGGACCTGGTACCATTCCTTCTGAAACTATTCCTAACAATAGAAAAAGAGGGACTCCTCCCTAACTCATTTTATGAGGCCAGCAGCATCCTGGTACCAAAGCCTGGCAGAGACATAACAAAAAAAGAAAATTTCAGGCCAATATCCCTGATGGATATCGATGTGAAAATACTCAATAAAATACTGGTGAATCCAGCAGCTTATCCACCATGATCAAGTCAGCTTCATCCCTGGAAAGCAAGGATGATTCAACATGCAGAAATCAATACACATAATCCATCACACAAACAGAACCGATGACAAAAACCACATGATTATCTCAACAGAAGCAGAAAAGGCCTTTGATAAAATTCACCACCCCTTTATGCTAAAAACTCTCAATAAACTAGGTAACGATGGAATGCATCTCAAAATAATAAGAGCTATTTATGACAAACCCACAGCCAATATCATACTGGATGGGCAAAAGCTGGAAACATTCCCTTTGAAAACCGGCACAAGACAAGGATGCCCTCTCTTACCAATCCTATTCAACATAGTATTGGAAGTTCTGGCCAGGGCAATCAGGTGAGAGAAAGAAATAAAGTGTATTCAAATAGGAAGAGAGGAAGTCAAATTGTCTCTGCATATGACATGATGACATGATTGCATATTTAGAAAACCCCATCGTCTCAGCCCAAAATCTCCTTAAGCTGATAAGCAACTTCAGCAAAGTCTCAGGATACAAAATCAATGTGCAAAAGTCACAAGCATTCCTGTACAACAATAACAGACAAACAGAACCAAATCATGAGTGAACTCCCATTCACATTTGCTACTAAGAGAATAAAATACCTAGGAATACAACTTACAAGGGATGTGAAGGACCTCTTCAAGGAGAACTACAAACCACTGCTCAGGACACAAACAGATGGAAGAACATTCCATGCTCATGGATAAGAAGAATCAATATCTTGAAAATGTCCATACTGCCCGAAGAAATTTAGAGATTCAATGCTATCCCTATCAGGCTACCATTGACTTTCTTCACAAAATTAGAAAAACCTACTTTAAACTTTATATGGAACCAGAAAAGAGCCTGTGTAGCCAAGACAATCCTAACCAAAAAGAACAAAGCTGAAGACATCATGCTACCTGACTTCAAACTATACTACAAGACTATAGTAACCAAAACAGCATGGTACTGGTACCAAAACAGATATATGGACCAATGGAACAGAACAAAGGCCTTAGAAATAACACCACACATCTACAACCATCTGATCTTTGACAAACCT
Source organism: Trachypithecus francoisi (assembly GCF_009764315.1). Classification (NCBI taxonomy): domain Eukaryota; kingdom Metazoa; phylum Chordata; class Mammalia; order Primates; family Cercopithecidae; genus Trachypithecus; species Trachypithecus francoisi. The sequence goes on from NW_022681468.1 coordinate 112,920,961, forward strand.
AACAAAAACAAGCAATGGGGAAAGGATTCTCTATTTAATAAATGGTGTTGGGAAAAATGGATAGCCATATGCAGAAAATTGAAACTGGACCCCTTCCTTACACCTCATATAAAAATTAACTCAAGATGGATTAAAGACATACACCTAAAACCTAAAACTGTAAAAACCCTAGAAAGAAACCTAGGCAATACCATTCAGGACATAGGCATGGGCAAAGACTTCGTGACTAGAACACCAAAAGCAATGGCAACAAAAGCCAAAATTGACAAATGAGATATAATTAAATTAAAGGGCTTTTGCACAGCAAAAGAAACTATCATCAGAGTGAACAGGCAACCTACAAAATGGGAGAAAATTTTTGCAATCTATCCATCTGACAAAGAGCTAATACCCAGAATCTATAAGGAACTTAAACAGATTTACAAGAAAGAACCAATAACCCCATCAAAAAATGGGCAAAGGATTTGAACAGACACTTTTCAAAATAAGACATTTATGCAGCCAACAACCATATGAAAAAAAGTTCATCATCACTGGTCATTAGAGAAATGCATATCAAAACCACAATGAGATATCATCTCCCACCAGTTAGAATGGCGATCATTAAAAAGTCAGGAAACAACAGATGCTGGAGAGGATATGAAGAAATAGGAATGCTTTTACACTATTGGTGGGAGTGTAAATTAGTTCAACCATTGTGGAAGACAGTCTGGCGATTCCCCAAGGATCTAGAACTAGAAATACCTTTGGACCCAGCAATCCCGTTACTGGGTATATACCCAAAGGATTATAAATCAAGCTACTATAAAGACACATGCACACATGTGTTTATTGTGGCACTGTTCACAATAGCAAAGACTTGGAACCAACCCAAATTCCCCTCAATGATAGACTAGATAAAGAAAATGTGGCACATATACATCATGGAATACTATGCAGCCATAAAAAAGGGTGAGCTCATGTCCTTTGCAGGGCCATGGATAAAGCTGGAAACTATCATTCTCAGCAAACTAACACAAGAACAGAAAACCAAATGCCACATATTCTCACTCATAGGTGGAAATTGAACAATGAGAACATATGGACACAGGGAGGAGAACATCACACATCAGGACCTGTCAGGGGGTGGGGGGCTAAGGGAGGGATAACATTAGGAGAAATACCTAATGTAGATGACAGGTTGATGGGTGCAGGAAATGAGCATGGCACGCGTATACCTATGTAACAAACCTGCACATTCTGCACGTGTATCCCAGAACTTAAAGTATAATTTTAAAAATGTAATAATGAACAGATTGGCTTTTTTTGTTTTGTTTTGTTTTTGAGACAGAGGCTCGCTCTGTCGCCCAGGCTGGAGTCCAGTGGCCCAATTTTGGCTCACTGCAACCTCCACCTCCTGGGTTTACACCATTCTCCTAATGAACAGATTGTTTTTAGAGTATTTGATTTTGAGTTTAATATTTTCTTAAAACAACAAAACAAACATATTAGTTTGGGCTTTATATCAGTCAAGTAATAATTGTCATTTTAGAAAAGATAACCATCTAAATGTTTGGCCTACTTCATTTAAACAAAATTACAATTTAGTCAATATTTTAAAATTGTTTGTTATTTTTAAAAGTTTCATCACTATATTTAACAACTTTGGTATAGTATTCAGGCATTATACTGTCATTGGTATTAGTCAGGTTCAATGATTTTATTCATTTCAAATTGAACTTGGTGTTATAAGTTTTGTTATAGCTATTACCTTCTTTTAGCTTTGTAAGTTCTTCAGGTCATTATTTATATAAATTTTATCTGGCTTGTAAGATAAAACCTCATAAAACATAAATTTTTAAAAATATTTTTTAAAAATTTGTGAAACACTTACCCATTAGCTCCACATTAAAATTTATTTTCTCCCAAACTTACACTACGTCTTGAATTATTCAGACAAGCAAAGATAAGTAATGAATCTGAAGAATGTGCTTTGGTTTTTACCGTTAAAACTTGGACAGTGATTTGGAAGTGCCCCTAGTGCAACTCCTTTTCTAAATAAAATTCTGCTCCATTTGCAACTCTGAATATGTAAATTGAAGGGGTGGCTCCCTTGGCCAGTGCCTGACCTCTGTGCACACCTTGGTCTGGCGTGACCTCGCCCACACTGCACACTGCAGCCATATAAATCAGATTTTTGACATGTTATAAAATGCAAGTCACAGCTGCTGTTGTCTGCAGTATTCAAAAACTTTTGAAACACTGCATGTCCAACAAAATTTATTTTGTGTGTGAATGTAAGTTTTTATTGAGGGTAAGTCCTATTTGTTTGGAAAAAAGAAACAGTATGAGTCAGTGATTTTTAAAAATCAAATAGATTTAATGTTCTCCTTCCTGCCTGTTCTCGCTCGTGTGTGTTCTCTCTCGATTGCTTGCTCGCTCTCTCTGCCTCTCTGCTTGTCTTAAGAAAGAGCTGTTGGCTTTGAGAGAAGACCTTGATATTACAACTGTGTTAGTAGATTGAGATTTCTGTTAAGAGTCTTTCTGTTTAGGTCAGAAGTGTTCTTTATAGAACAGAATTGGGAGCTTGTAATCATAATGTAAGTATAAATGCTTCACCTCTTCAGATACATGTTTGAATTCTTTTGTTTCTGTTATAGCAGGAAACTTCATATGTAAGAGTGTCTTATTAGCTACATTGCTTTGCCAGATGCCAGACATTTTTTGTGTTTCTGTGGTTAACATTTTCTTTTTTTTTTTTAATTTAATTTTAAGTTCCGGGATACATGTGCAGGACGTTCAGATTTGTTACATAGTGTGTTTATTACATGTGTGCCATGGTGGTTTGCTGCACCTATCAGCTCTGGACATTTTTTAGAAGAAAAGTTCGCATGGATTGATAAATGTAATGTGCAATCTATGGTAAACTTAAAAGTGCTTTTATAAAAGTTTTAAAGGTTCTATAGAAGTGCAAAAACTTGAAATGCAATTGAGGATTTTTCTATAGTACATTTTGGCTATTTTCAATAAATTGAAAAAGTGGAAGTTGATTCTACTTAAGAGTCAGATTGTAAATAAGCTTTATGAAAAAGCAGAAAGTCAATTCAGTTCATTCAGTTTTACTTAGTGTCTCATATCATTCATGTAAAATTCCATGTAGTACTCTACTATGTTAATAATGTTTACTAAAAATAGCCTTATTAGACTTTTCTGGAGAGAGATATTTAAGATTAAATTACATTATTTAGGCAATGATTTATATTAAGTATGTTATTGATCTTTTAGTTTTGTTCATATTTTTTATTGAAATGTAGTAGGTATCTAAAAATGCCGTAACTAAAATTTGTCCCTAGTATATAAATGTCTTTATTATTTTCAACATTTAATAATATTGCTGTTAGAATATTTGACATTTTGTAATGCCCTTAAAAGAAGACCATTTTCCTTAAATTATTATTTTTTAAACTGTTTTAGGTACTGTTTTTCAACCCTAATCTCTTGACCAAGAATGAAACTATTTACAAATTAAGATGCCAACAGGTAATTTCTTATACATTTATATGTTTTTGTCAATATGTTTCCATAGCAATAGAACAATGATCAAAAATGTATATTAACACAAGGCTGTATTATTCCCTCCCGACATCATTGGAAGAGATGTGAATATGAAATTAATATTTCAAATATGCAATATTTGGTTTTGAGAGACCTTCCTTTATGACATAAAACTATTTTATTTTAGACGTATATGTTTTATTGGTTTTATAACCTGATACATTCTAGCTTGTTCTATATCTGAAATCAGCTCAAATAGTAAAGGAAATAGAAGTCAGAATAAAAGTAGATTCAGAAATAGTGATTCAGGTTAGATGAGTTTTCTTTATTGATAAAATAAATGCCAAGTGTTGAGATATGTTTGACTATAATCCGATTAAAACAAGGACACTAATTTTAGCTGTGATAAAGTCACTTTCCACCCTCAGTGGAAAACCATATATGATGACTCCTTTGATTCTGATGTAGTGTTAATTTTATTTTTTAGCCAAATTATTCCTGAAAAATTGTATAATCTTGTTGAAAGTCGTTTGATTAGGAAGAAGCATGGCATTGTGTAAAAAAAAAAAAAAATCTCAAAGAATTCATTTTGGTTGATTTTACTTTCTTTTTCACCAGTTCTCTGTAGTTCTGATTTCCTCTTTTCATTTTTATACTCTTTGGGCTATAATGTGATGCTAAAACAGGATTTTCTCAATTCTAAAGTAAAACAAAAGTTTTAAAATTTGAAAATCTGATTGTGGAGATATCTGACTCATAGCAATTATATCTTAGCAAGCATTGATATCTTAGTGGCACATAAATGCTAGATAATTTTTTAAATTAATATACTAATTTTAATGTCAAATTGGAGTCCCAATGGGAGTAATGCCATTTTCTTATTCCTGTTAGATGATTCTGGGTCATTTCCTAGACAGAAACAAGAACTAACAATGTACAATTTTAAAGCAATATAATTTCCCCTTTAAGGCTGAAAGATAAAATATTCACCAATTTTCTCTTCATAAATTACTAGTATAATGACTCAATGAATCCTTCTGTTATTCTAATTTTTTCTATACAATGGCTTTGGTGGCCAGGGATTTTTTATAAAAGGTCTTGGGGGTGAGGCTGGAAGGAAGGAGAGGTACCAAGGGAGAAAGGGAAGGCAGAGGGATAAAGACAGATAAAGGAAAGGTCAAAGATAAAGAAAGAAGATGAGGCTAAAGAAAGAGGAAAGAGAGACAAGAAGCAAGAGAGAAGTAGAGGCTTATTTTCTTAATATTCTAAAAGATTTGGCTGTATATCAAGCTGTGACTTAGCTTTTTAATTTTTCTTTGTAACTTTAGATATGTCTTTATAGTTAGTAGCTATTACCTAAAATCACCTTGCAAATCAACACCTTATAAGATTATTTTTGGTTTCTGACATTTAGATTGTCATATAGGAACATTTAAAGTTAACTTTGGAAATGAAAAGTTAATTATCTAAATCCTTTACCAGACGTAATTTCAGATATTAATGTATTTGAGACCTAATAGGAAAAACAAGAATCTAAATAAATTCTTGGGACAGGGAAACTCTAGGTAATACTGCCAAATCTCTGTAGTAAGTGAGAAAGGCCCTGTTTGTTCTAAGATCCTAATCACCTCCTTTTAATCTAACTAATATAGGTATTCCTTATTTCTGTTATTTAGTGTCTAAACCCATTATAGTTAATGGCCATATCTTTAGGACATAATTTTTCTCTCAAAGACATAGAAGTCCCAGTCTGTCAAGTAAGGAATAGAATTAAGTCTTTCGTTTTGAGAAAAAAAAATTATTCATTCTGATTTTCAGAATTGCGACTTCAGTTTAAGACAGTTATTCCTATTCCTTGTTGCATTAGGAAAACTTTAATTTGCTTTTCTCTATTTTATATATGTATGTGTTTTAGATCACGAAGAGCCCTGTGGTCCCAGTCACAAGTCATTTTGCCTGAATGGGGGGCTTTGTTATATGATACCTACTATTCCCAGCCCATTTTGTAGGTGAGTTAAATGGACTAGGGGAAGATGTTAACTTTATTTTTTTATTGTCTACTAACTTCTTTGAGAAGTGATAAAAAGTAAACAAAAAGTGTAAGATGAAAAGGTATGAGCCATATTCTTCATATTTATGTAGGGAAAATTATCCTTTTAAAACAAAACAAAAACAAATAGCACAATAAAAATCTCACTAATCAAGGTGTTTATTTTGAAAATTGGTAATGGTAGTTCCTAGGCTAGACATATTTTTAAAAAATAATCCCTTTTAGTGAACTCTTTGATTTTAGCAATTTAAGAAAGGCAGTCTATGCTTAATATTCCTGGCAAAATAGCTAGGGAATTTGCTAATCAAAAAAACCTAATATGAGATATTTTATTTTGAGTTTTTAATACATAAGCACACGATAACAGAGTTGGCACCAAAACTTACACTTTATATGTTAAAAAACAGAAGAAGCATTGTTTTTCTAATAGTGGTAGCAAATAAAAAAGAATGGTATCTTAGCCACTATTGTTTTAAAATAATATAATTCACTGTGGGAGTACAGATACAGCCAGTGACCTATAAAAAACTTCAAAATAGTACTTCTGTAGCCTGATTCCTGTGAATTGGTTGAATAGGATTTAAGTGTATATAATAAACCTCTTTTTAGTATATGAGTTAACATCATAATACTGCCGTATACTGTGGAGCTAACACTTAAGATCTAAGATATTTTGTAACACATGTGAATTACTGTTTTTTTCTTTAACCAAACTGAGAAGTATAGAATCTAGATTTAAGATCTTACTGTACATAAAAGGACAGAAAAGTAAAATTCATAGGAAAAGTTGAAGATACTGGGATGTAGTATGGAGGACAGGAGACAAAAAGAAATAACCTCACAACTATCTCAAGAAGATTTTAGGGCTTTTCACATGGGGAATAGTGCCCCGGTGTTTTTCTTCCCTAGTGAATATGTAAAGGGAAGAGAATGGAGGAACAAATTAACAATTACTTAACACTCATGATGTGCCTCAGGAGTATACTCTTTTGGTTTTTTAATCTGTTTTCTGAGATATAATTTATGTATAATGAACTGCATTCATTTACAGTGCGCAATGGATTAATTTTGACAAATGTTTGTACCTGTGAAATCACCACCACTATCACATCTAGATATAGAACATTTCCAAAGATAGTCCCCCTCAAATTTTGTTGCTGACTCTGCTCAACACTTAATTCTCACAAACATCTTAGAGAAAGGAGGCAGGGGAGACCTTAGAAAATAATGCCAAAAAAAAAAAAAGGAGAAAATGAGAAATTAAGTGACATGCCAAAGGTCATATAGCTGGGAAGAAGAAAGATGTCACCTTTGAATACAACTCCCAAGTTTCACTTAACTTTATCATATGTTCATTCTGGATTCTTTCTAAGGTGATATGGCATGTAGCATGTATAAAATAAAACAAGAATGCTTATCAGAAGAAGTGCATTTAGATCAGGCATGGTGGCTCACACCTGTAACCCCAGCACTTTGGGAGGCCGAGGCGGGTGGATCACAGGGTCAAGAGATCGAGACCATCCTGTCTAACACGGTGAAACCCCATCTCTATTAAAAGTACAAAAAATTAGCCAGGCATAGTGGCACACGCCTGTAGTCCCAGCTACTCAGGAGGCTGAGGCAGGAGAATGGCGTGAACCCAGGAGGCAGAGCTTGCAGTGAGCCAAGATCGCACCACTACACTCCAGGCTGGGCGACAGAGCGAGACTCTGTCTCAAAAAAAAAAAAAAGAAGAAGTGCATTTAATAATTTTTAAATACTAGTATTTTGTGTCTTGATCTTGATGATGGCTACATGGATATAAAGATCATTCTTTCTCCATTGGATTGTCTTTGCCCCTTTGTCAAAAATCACTTGATCATTTATGTGCAGGTCTATTTCTGGACTATTCTTTTCTGTTGATCTATGTGTCCTGTCTTTTCACCAATACAAGTCTTGATAAATGTAGCTTTATAATGAGCAAAATCAGGTAGCATGATTCCTTAACTTTGTTCTTTGGCTCAATGACCTTTAGCCTTATTTTCTAATAGGCAGTATTTAATGTTAAAAGTTTTCGAATACATTTCTGTTTTACCCTAAAAATTTTATAGTTTGTTGTTCAGTTTTAGGTTTAAACATTTTTTCATTATGATTTCTTCTGTAACCTATAGGGTATTTTCCTATGCTTTTATATTTATATCTGATTTAATGGCATTGTGGGCAGAGTGCTTGGTCCATCAAGCTATGCACTTAATGTCTATCTGTATACTAGCTATCTGTTATACCTCACTGAATAAGTTGACAGAAAGAACTGAAAATGCTGGAATTTGGAGATTCATTAAAATGGAAAGAGACCTAGGTTGTCATCCTGCTTTTGTACCTTGGATAGATACATTTTTAGTGTATTTTCAAAAAGTTACCATGATAGAGAATGGACAAGTTTGCTGGCAACCCACAGCGGGTGTAAACATGTATATAGTTTCTTCCTAATATCAGAATGTAAGAGTAGTAATTAGGGAGTAGTTGAAACCATGCCACATGGGTTCATGATGGATAGAGAATGAAGCAAGGTCACCACATTGCACAACAGCAGGAGATTCTGTGTCTTGGCACCCTCGTTGTAACGTGAATGGTGTATTCTGGAGTTGCTAAACACCCTGGAAGGAAGTGAAGTAGGGGAGCGGGGTAGGGAACAAAAGGGCAGCTGAGAGAAAAGGAAAAAAATATAGTGACTGAAGGTTCAGTGACATTGAATGGCAGACATATTTTAATTCATATTTTATAAAAATAACTGCTTTCCAATTATCTTAGGAGCACATTTCTAATGTAGCCCTATAGGCTGTAATAGCAATAGCTAAGAGTGATAAACTCATTTTCCATCCCACTTCATACTGTTCTCTGCATTTCCTGTTTCTATTATGACATCTCAACCATCTTGTCACTGAGAAACCCCAGACTTATATTTGACTCTGTCATTGCCCTCTTGTCCAGTTGTCAAATCATATTTCTACCTTTGCTATATCTCTCATCTCTCTAGTCCTCTCTGTTCTTACTATTATTATACTAGCTCAGAGTTTCTTAACTCCTTGCTTTGTCTATAGAAATAGTTCCTAACCAATTTTCCCAGAGCCTAATGATCATCATCTGTCCAGCTCAAACAAAAAAACCCTTCAGTGACAGCCCTCACACCTACCCATCTACCACTCATGAAGTAATAACTCACTTTTTAGCCTAGCTCTTTCAGCCTTCTACCATTTGGACCTCAAACTACCTTTGTGGCCATTTCTTCCTTGGTCTGCGTTCTAACTAGAACCATTCACTATTTACATTAGATATACTTTGTGTTATGTTGCCTGCCAACCCCTCCTCTTTCTCCTCCTCCTCAGTCTACTCCACATGAAAATGAAAATGAAAAGGATGAAGACCTTTATGATGATCTACTTCCACTTAATGAATAGTAAGAGGTATATTTTCTCTTCCTTACAATTTTCTTTTCTTTCTTTCATGTTTTGTTTTTGTTTTTGTTTTTGTTTTGAGATGGAGTCTCACTGGCTGGAGTGCAGTAGTGCGATGTAACCTCCGCTTCCCAAGTTCAAGTGATTCTCCTGCCTCTCAGCCTCCTGAGTAACTGAGATTATAGGTGTGTGCCACCACACCCAGCTAAATTTTGTGTTTTTAGTAGAGGCGGGGTTTCAGCTTTTAGCCAGGCTAGTCTCGAACTCCTGACCTCAGGTGATCCACCCACCTTGGCTTCCCAAAGTGCTGAGATTACAGGTGTGAACCACTGCGCCTGGCCCTTTTTTTTTTTTTTTTTTTAAGAGACAGGGTCTTGCTCTGTTGCCCAGGCCGAAGTGCAGTGGCTTGATCATAGTTCACAGCAACCTCAAACTCCTGAGCTCAAGTGACCCTCCTGCCTCAGCCTCCCAAGAAGCAGGGACTACAGGCACACGCCACTGCACTTGGTAATTTATTTTTTGTAGAGGATGGGGTTTTGCTATGTTGACTAGGCTGTTCTCAAACTCCTAGCATCAAACTCCCGGCCTTAAGTGATCCTCCCACTTCAGCTTCCCAAGGTGCTGGGATTACAGGCATGAGCCACTTCATCCAGCCCCGCTACGAGTTTCTTAATAACATTTTCTTTTCTCTAGCTTGCTTTATTGTAAGACTATAGTATGTAATACATATAACATATAAAATATGTGTTAATCAACTGTTTATGTTATTAGTAAGGCTTCCAGTCAACAGAAGGATATTAGTAGTTAAGTTTTGAGGGATATGTGGATTTATATGTGGATTTTTGACTGCATGGGGGTTGGTGCCCCAACCCCTATGTCATTCAAAGGTCAACTGTATTTGTGCCTTAAGATCTAAAATGCTTCTAGTCAGCATATAGTTGCATCATGTGTTTTCGTCCATTTTTCTAATCTCTGTCTTTCATTAGATAATTTAATCTATTTACATTTAAAGTAATTACTGATAAGAAGGGGCTTTTGTAATTTTGTTATTTATTTTCTATATGCCTTATCACTTTTTTGTTTCTCATTTTCTGTATTACTGTCTTTTGTGTTTAATTGATTTATTCGCAGTAAAACTTTTTTTCTTTTCTTTTCTTTTTTTTTTTTTGAGACGGAGTTTTGGTCTTGTTGCCCAGGCTGGAGTGCAATGACGCTATCTTGGCTCACTGCAACCTCTGCCTCCCGGATTCAAGCGATGATTCTCCTGCCTCAGCCTCCCGAGTAGCTGGGATTACAGGCATGGCCACCATGCCTGGCTAATTTTGTATTTTTAGTAGAGACAGTATTTCTCCATGTTGGTCAGGCTGTTCTCAAACTCCTGACCTCAGGTGATTTGCCTGCCTCAGCACCCCAAAGTGCTGGGATTACAGGTGTGAGCCACTGCACCCAGCCTCTAGTAAAATGTTTAAATTCCTTTTTCATTTCCTTTTGTGTATATTCTATAACTATTTTCTTTGTGTTTACCATGGGGATTAAATTTAACTTTTTAAAGTTATAACACTAATTTGAATTTATACCAGCTTAACTTAAATCACATATAAGAACTGCTTCTTTATAGCTCTGTCCTCACTTCTTTCATTTACTGTCACAAAATTACATTTTTGTGTATTGTGGCTACAAAACGTAAACTAAGATTCAACTCAACACATTAATCTCTTAAATTATGTAGAAGATAAAAATGGGGTTACAAACTATTTTTATGACAATACTAGCTTTTAAAATTGTTCATGTATTAATCTTTATGGATATCTTAATTTCACCATCTAGGACTCCCTGAGTTTTTCTTGCAGAACAGGTCAAGTGATAATGAATTTTGTCAGCTTTTATCTCAGAATACCTTAAAAACTCTTAGTTTTGAAGGATTGCTTGTTGGATATAGGATTCTTGGTTCCAGTTGTTTTTGTTTGTTTATTTAGCCATTTGAATTTATCAGCCTACTATCTTCTGGCTTGCATAGTTTTGATCAGGGAAGTCTGTTGATAATCTCGATGAGGATGCCTTCTATGTGAGGAGTCACTTTTCTTGCTGCTTTCAGGATTCTCTCTTTGGCTTTTAAAAGTTTGATTGTAGCGTGTCTCATTATGGGTCTCTCTGAGTTCATCTTACTTGGATTTCATTAACCTTTTTGGATATTTATATTGTCTTTCATCAAATTTGGGAAGTTTTAAACAATTATTTCTTTAAATATTCTTTCTATCCCTTTCTTTTTTCTCTTTTTGGAATTCTGACAATAGGTATCTTGGTCCATTTGATGTTGTCCCATGGGACCCTTAGGCTCTGTTCACTTTTCTTTAATCTTTTTTCTTTCTGTTAGATGACTCAACAGTTGTCATTATCTTATGTTCATCTATTTTAACATAATGTTTTAAAATTATAAATTTTCCTCTGAGAATTAATTTAATAGCAGCTCACAATTTTTGATGTGTCATATTTTCATTTTGTTTAATTCAAATGTTTACTAATATCCTTTGAAAGTTTTTTTGATCTGTTAATTCTATGAAAGTATATTGTTCAATTTTCAGCATTTGTGGATTTTCTGGTTATATTTTATTATTGGTTTCAAGTTTAATTCCATTTTAGTCAGAGAATATACTCTTTACAATTTTGTTCCTTTGAAATTTATTGAGACTTACTTTATGACCTTTCATGGAATCTATTTTGGTTGATGTTCTAGGCATATTTGAAAAGGAGCAATTCATTGGTGTAGCATTCTATAAATTTCAATTAAGTCACATTGGTAAATAATGTTATCCAAACATTCTCTTTCCAGACTGATATTTTGCCTGATTATTCTATCACTTACTGAGATATGTATGTTAACATCTTCAAATATGATGGTAGATTGCCTGCTTCTCCTTTCCCCAGTTTTGCTTTATATTTTTTGAAGCTATGTTAATTATTACATGTATATAAGTTTAGACTTCTGATGTGCTCTTGTTTAATTGACCCTTTTATCATTACACAATGTTCTGCTTTATCTTTAGTATTACTTCTTGCTGTAATGTCTACCTCTCTGCTATTAGTATAGCTTTCTATTTGTTGCTGTTTTACACAGTATATCTCTTTCTATCCTTTTTTAACCTATCTGTATCTTTATATTTAAAGTATGTATTTAATAAACATATAGACAGGTCTTTAAAAAATTCAATCTGATTGTCTCTATCTCTTAATTGTATGATTTAGTCAATTTAGTCCATCTGCATTTAATGAACTTACTGATATGGCTAGGTTTAAGTCTACCATCTTGCTGCTGTTTTCTCATTGTCCCATTTGCTTGTTGACCAGCATTTTCCTCTAGCATTCCTTCTTTTCTGCCCTTTTATTGGCTGATCATTTTTTAAGTTCCCACTTTATTTTCTTCATTATCTCTTGTTATACACATTACTCTTTGAGTAATTATCCTAGATATTACAATATACATTCTTAATTTATTATAGTCTACCCTCAATTAGTACTTTCATTCTTCCTGAACAAATGCAAGTATCTTCTAACAGTTTAAATCCTTAATCACTTTTTTCCCTTTGTACTATTGTTGTGCTGTCACATATGTTTAGTGATCAGCCCATTTGCATTTCACACAGTTTTAGAAATAGCTGGGTTTAACTTTATTCTCTTCTTGTTTTCCGTTTATTTTGTCTGTTCTTTGCTCGTTTTTTCATCTGGGAGATTTCATTTATCCTTTCTGGCCCAACCCAGCTTTTGATTGAGTGGCTAAGTCTTTGTTTTCTCCACTTTCAAGTTAGGCACTTTGGAGCTTTTGAGCTAAGCTTTGTAGCCCCTTGTTCCATACAGGTTCAAAATCTGACAAAAATCTAGCTGGGAGGAGGATACTTGTTATATGTTTGTTATAGGCCCCTCCTATGGCAAGTTTTAAATGGATAATATGTTCACATTTTTCAAAGATCAAAACCAAAAGATATATTGATGTATATTTCTCTCATTTCTGTCTCTTAACATTTTTCCTCCCTGTGTACCATAAGAAAGCAGTAAGCCCTTATCTAAACTTCCAGTGCTTCTTTTTGCAAATTCAAGGAAATACAAATGCATATTTTAACCTCCCATTCTTAGTAGAATAGTTCTTAATATATAAGTCATTCAATAAGTATTTGTCAAATGAAGCAAAGAACAAACATTGTATACTTGTGTGGTCCCATATGGTAGCCAGGAGCCATGTGTGGCTACTGAGCACTTGAAATGTGGCTAGTGTGACTGAGCACTGAATGGAGATGTGCAATGAGTATCAAATAATCCTTAAATTTTGAAAACTTAATATGAAAAAAAGTGTGAACTATCTCAGTAACTTTTATATTGATTACATGTTGAAATGATAATATTTTGGATATATTGAAGTAAAAACATATTACTAAAAATAATTTCACCCTTTTTGGTTTTTTTTAATGTGGCTGCAAAAATTGGGGCCAGGCATGGTGGCTCACACCTATAATCCCAGCATTTTGGGAGGCCAAGGCAGGAGGAATGCTTGAGGCCAGGAGTTTGAGACCAGCCTGGACAACATAGTGGGACCTCATCTTTACCAAACAAAACAAAACAAAAATACCAGGTGTGGTGGTGTGTGCCGACAGTCCCTATCAGCACACACTCAGGAGGCTAAGGTGGGAGGATCGCTTGAGCCCAGGAGTTCAGTGCTGCAGTGAACATGATCATGCCACTGTACACCAGCCTGGGCAATAGAGCAAAACCCTGTCTCTAAAAAAGATAAAAATAATTAAGAAAAATTTAAAACTAGACACTTTATTTCTGTCAGGAAGTGTTGCTATATGTACTATCCTGTAGTTCTTTTTTCTTAGCAATATATCCTGGATATCTACTCATTTTAATATATGGCTTCCCAATTCTTTTTTACAACTAGAAGGTATTCTGTTTGTGTGAATATACCATCATGTATTTAACCAAGCCTCTATTGATGAATGTTGCACACAAAATGCAGCAGTACACATGATGTGTACCACTGTGCCCAGCTCATTTTTTACGTTGCACATAAATCTGCACATGTATGAAATTATATAATTATATATCAGTAAAATAAAGTCCTGGAAGTGAGATTCCTGGGTTAAAGATAAATGCATTTGTAACTTGAATATATGTTGCCAAATTGCTGTCCATAGGGATTGTGCTATTTTGAATTCTCACCAATATATTTGGGTACCTGTTTTTCTATAACCTTGCAACAGATTTGTCAAATTTCTGGAGTTTTTCAAATCTGATAGATGAAAACATAGTATCTCAGTGTTAATTTTTATTTTCCTAGTGATGAGGAAAACTGGGCGTAGTTCAGTTGTTTAAATATTAATTAAAATATTTTTGATAATGTATTTGTTTGCATATTGTTTTTATATTAGGAAGATTACCTTTTGTCTATAATATTAATTATAGATAATTATTTATAGCTTATTTTTCCTTTTACCTAGCTTATGGTGTTTAGTTTTCCATGCAGTTGTTTTTTGGTTTTACTGCAGTCAAATCTATCAATTTTTTTTAAAAGCTCTTCAAGTTTGAGTCATACTTTTAAAAGACTTTCTGGCCAGGTGCGGTGGCTCATGCCTGTAATCCCAACACTTTAGGAGGCCGAGGTGGGTGGATCACCTGAGGTCAGGAGTTCCAGACCAACCTGGCCAACATGGTGAAACCCCATTTCTACTGAAAACACAAAAATTAGACAGGCGTGGTGGCAGGCGCCTGTAATCCCAGCTACTTGGGAGACTTAGGTGGGAGAATCTTTTGAATCCGGGAGGCAGAGGTTGCAGTGAGCCAAGATCATGCCATTGCACTCCAGGCTGGCCTCCTGAGTAGCTGGGACTACAGATGTGTGCCACTGTGCCCAGCTAATTTTTTTTATTTTTAGTAGAGACAAGGTCTTACTATGTTACCCATACTGGTCTTGAGCTTCTGGTCTCAAATGATCCTCCCATCTCGGCCTCCCAAAGTCCTGGGATTATAGGCATAAGCCACTATGCCCAGTCTCTATTTGGATTATGTATATGGTTTAAGATATAGATCCAGATTTATTTTTTTTAATATGGCTACTGTCTTAGTCTGTTTCTGCTGCTGTAACAATACTTGAGACTGGATAATTTATAGACAGTAGAAATTTATTTCTCACAGTTTTGAAGGCTAGTAAGTCAAAGATGAAGGCACCAGCTTTTGGTGTCTGGTGAGGGCCTTTTTGTTGCAAGCTCACATAGCAGAAGGGGCAAATGCTGTGTCCTCACATGGCAGAGGGCAGAAGAGCGAAAAGGGCCAAACACTGTGTCCTCACATGGCAGAAGAGTAGAAGAGCATAAAAAGGCCTAAGCTAGTTTCCTTTAGCCTTTTTATAAGGAACTAGTCCATTCATGATGGTGAAGAAAGCCCCAACTCCTTATGCCAGCACAATGGAGATTATGTTTCACCATGAATTTTTTAGAGGGGATGCATAGCACCTACCCAGTTTTCCCTACGTTATCAGTTTATATATCATAATTCCTATTACAATGTCAGCCCTGTGAGGGCAGAAGTTTTTATCTATATGTTTACTGCTAGAACAGTACCTGAAACATAGTAAGTACTCAATAAATATTTATTAAATGAAGAATGAATTCCCCTACTGATTTGAGATGCCAACTTTGTTATATATGAAACTCTATGTGTATTAATTCTTACTGGACTCCTTTTTCCCTTGGTGTGTCCATTTATTCTTATGCCAGTAGCAATCTCTTCTAATTGTTGAATGTTTAAAGTGAGTTTAATATATGGTAAGTCTAGTTTTTGCATCCCTCCCCTTGCACCTTGGCTGTCCTTGCTTTTTAATTTTTCCATATGAACTTTAGAATCAGTCCAGAAGAATGTGAATTTTTAAAATTAAGTCGATAAATTCCCTTTAGGAAAGTTTATTTATTTATGATGCTGAATCTTCTTACCCAGGATTGATATGTCTTCCCATTACTTCAAATCCTTTTCTGTACTTCAAGAGTGTTTTTAACATTATATATTTTTTGCACATTTCCAAATTTTTTCCCATATATATCATTTTTTGTTACTGGGGTAAATCTGTTTCCATATATAAATTTAATAAATAAGTTATTTCTATGCTGAAAACCCTTCAGTGACTCTCTGTCTCACTCAGATAAAAGGCAGTGGCTATAACACCTTAATGCTATGGCCCCTATTATTGTTCTCACCTCATATCCTGCAACCATCCAAATGCTCAATCTACTGCAGCCAAATTAGCCTCTTTGCTGTTCCCTGATGCCAGGAAAGTCCCAAACTGAAGGTGCTGGCCTGGCCTTTCTGTCCTGTGTTGAATGCTTTCTCCCCCAATATCCTCATGGCTAACTCCCCTTCATCCTTTTAGTCTTCACTATCAATCTTTCAATGATGTCTTCTAGACCACTTTTTAAAAAGTAAAACCCATTCTTCTCCTCTCTTCGTTTCTTACCATCTACCAACATACTATATAATTCACTTTACATTCTATCTCCCCAATCTAGAATATAAGTCCCACAGGGAAAGAAATTTTTATTTTTTGTTCACTGAGATTTTCCATGCATCTAGAACAGGCATAGAGTCAGTTTTCAGTAATTGTCTGTTGAGTGAATGAATGCCCCACTACTTTGTTGACTTCTGTTATCATTGTAATAATTTTTCTGTTAATTCTCTTGGGTTTCTCATTATGTAGGATAAAATTTGATAAAGCAGAGTGATCTGAAACCCAAGTCAAGCTTTGTATCCTTTATGAAGCTTTTCTGGGTAGAATTAGCCATTCAGCCCTGTGGCAGAGGCTGTTAGTGTCCAATAACTATGTGGTCCTCTGCATTTGCCAGCCTCACTTACAGTTAGACTGGTTCTATGTGATTGGGTTCTGGATGGTAGAGTATGGACAAAAGGGATGCAAGCCAGTCACAAGTCTGGCCCTGAAAAATCAACTCCTGAAAAACTCCACCTCTCACTTTTCCTGCCTTAGTGACCTTGGAGGCCATGTTCTCCAGGTACCAGGGCCAAGAGATGGAGAAGGGCTGCCTGACTGGCATTGGGCATTAGACTGTAATGTGAGCAAGGATTAAACTGTCATTGTATGAAGTCACCAGTATTTGTACGTTTGCATTTAAAGGCGGCTAGTATTAACTTTGTTGACTATTACATGCCCGCACTGTACCCAGACATATTTCTATCTTATATATATCTCTACTGTACTTAGTGTTTATGTGTCTGTTGTTCTCTAATAGAATCTAAACCCCTTGAGACTGAATAATTCTCTTGCCTTTGAATCTTCTACATCTAGTATATATCATAGAATTTAATAAATTACTCAAAAATGTTTCTCGAGTGAATTTTTGAGAAAAACCAAGATGGAAAAGGATTTGGAAATCTAAATCACTAAAACAAAGGGGGTATTTAATACCAAGCAAAGAAGGGTGAGAAGATGAGATGAAATTCTATGAAGAATATCTTTGCAATATGTATCTTTGCAATACAGATTTTTAAATATTAATGGAGTTGAATTAGTACCAAAATTTTTTTCTCATATTACAGAAAATTAGGAGATGAATTATCTCATAAAAGTTATTTGTAGTTTTGTACAGAAATGTTACTGAAATGATTTTTGCCCTTATTTGGTTTACATATTTTTTTCTCTCATTAAATTTATAACATATCAGATCTCTGGAAATCTCCAACTTCTCTTAGTCTACTAAGTATTAGATTGTGAAAAGTCTCAGATGGGGAGAAGATCATGAAAAGCCTTAAAAATACTATTAAAATAATTTTTCTCCCATTGACACCTACCTCATCCTTCTTACAATGTTTCTCAACCAATATGTGTTAGAAGAAAATTCCAAATATAGAGCTAATTCTGGCCATCAAGTAGCCATGTGTAATACTGATATTTATAGATCTTTATGATATTCCTATAATACATTTCACTGAAAACATTCAAGGTTTGATCTACAATCAATTTTATTTTCATATTCTGAAACAGCCATTTCATCTGATTCCTACCAAGACTATGTAGTAATAATAAATATAATATTGAGATCTAGTCCTATCATTAGTAGACGAATGATCTAAGCAAGTCACTAGTTGCTATACAAATAAATGGTTATAAATAGGAATTTGGCACTTTTTCCAGTTTTGTAACCGAATCTCTTCTTTGCTACTCTAAGAGATTTTATGTCGGGAATTATTATCTAGTTTCCTGACCTTTCAAAAGTGTGTTCTTTTGTATCTCTTTATTTCACTGTCTTCTATAACTAAACACACATGCTCTATTAAAAAACAAGGCTCATTTGTTTAATAATGTGAATAATTGAGCTTCAAACTCTTGTAGTTAAAAGATTTGCACTACTCAATGAAGTTAGTATATCTAGGGAATAAATAGCCCCATGGATTACTGTGTGACCATGGTATTATCACAGTCTGAGGTCTCCCCTCAGTGTGGACTGTTAAGAGTTTAATGAAGTACATTGTGAGGGATCTCATCTCTCACAGCAGATACATGTTGATTAGGCTTACAGAGCTAGTGTCTAAAGTAAGCATTTTTATTTATTTATTGAGATGTGGCCTCGTTATGTTGCCCAGGCTGGTACTTCAATTTGTTAATGTATGATGATATATAACTGACACAGAATTGAGTTGATGTGAGTCAGGCATTCTTTTTCTGTGTAGACTGACATGTGTAGGAAGCCCAGTTTGTAATCAGAATATTTTAATGGGTATAGAGAAAACAAGAAAACAACAAGAATTATATAATTTGCCAGCGTATCTGTAATTAGTCGGACGCATTTATTTCCACAAGAGAGATAATGTGACTTAGAACTGTGATGCATGAGGTCTTCTGGCTACAATTCACTGTCTACTTAACAGTGCTTAGATAGGCACTGCTGATGTTTGCCTCTGTGCCTTTCCTTTCTGTGAGTGTCCCTTGCCGACCAACTCCTCAGACTGACAGCTCCTTCTTTAAATATGTTAATGCATATTCAGCTAGTCTCTATTATTTAAAGGAACTTTGCTTCCTTCTGCTCTGATTCAGACTTTATAATTTAATTTGCATTATATAATCTTATTTCCTTCAGCTCTAAGTATTAGACATCACATCACTTTCCCACTTGTACTTAATATACAGTCTAAATATAGTTGAGGTGTGATATAGTTTGGATATGTATCCTCTCCAAATCTCATGTTGAAGTGTGATCCCCAGTGTTTCAGGTGGGGCCTGGTGGGAAGTGTTTGTATCATGAGGGTAGACCCCTCATGAATGGCTTGGTGCCCTCCTCATGGTAATGAGTGAGTTCTTGCTCTATTAGCTCATGTGAGATCTGACTGTTTAAAAGAGTCTGTAGTCTTCCCCTTTTCTCTCTTGTTCCCTCTCTCACCAGGTGATACACTGGCTCCCCCTCACCTTCTGCCATGATTGTATGCTTCCTGAGGGCTCACCAGAAGCAGATGCTGGCACCATGCTTCCTGTATAGCCTGCAGAAGCATGAGCCAAGATAAACTGCTTTTCTTTCTTTTGTTTTTCTTTCTTTTCTCTCTCTCTCTCTCTCTCTCTCTCTCTCTTTCTTTCTTTCTTTTTGAGACAGGGTCTCACTCTGGAGTGAGACGACTCCCAGACTGCAGTGCAGTAGTGCAGTCATGGCTCACTGCAGCCTCTGCACCTCTGGTTCAAGCAATCCTCCCACCTCAGCCTCTGGAGTAGCTGGAACTACTAGAGGCACGTGCCACCATGCCCTCTAATTTTTAAATTTATAGTAGAGACAGAGTCTTCCTATGTTGTCCAGACTGGACTTGAACTTCCTATGTTGTCCAGACTGGGCTCAAGCAATCCTCCTCCCTTGGCCTCCCAAAGTTCTGGGATTACAGGCATGAGCCACCATGCCGAGCCTCTCTTTTCTTCATAAATTACTCAGCCTCAGATATTCCTTTACAGCAATGCAAATAGACTAAGACAAAGTGTATTACAAATATATTGTTGTGTTGCTTAGTTTAAGTGTCTTCTAGGCCCTGACTTTCAGAAATATGATTCTTGTGGCTAATATACCATTCTTCTACTTCAGTCTTAGTGAAAGCACATAGATTTTTAAATTCTGTAAGATACTTTCATGCTTGAGTATTATCAATATAAGTTCTGATTAAAACAACTTGCTTTGGGTACAGCAGGAGTAGCTCATAATCAAATACTCATATATCTCCTTTTTACAAATAATAATAAACTCTGTACAAGTATAAACACTATTTGAAGGCATTGGAGAATGACTAAAAGCAGGAAGAAACAAAAGTAGTTGACACAGAAGAAGGGAATGTCACTGGGTGAGTTTCCCATTTTTATGGCTTTTTGCCTGAGGACAGGCCCTTATCAATTCAACACATAGTGGTAAAATGGGATAGAAATATGCAGGCAGTCACCAAAGCTGGAAATTGAATGTCCTGAAGACAGCCACAGAGTGTGAGCCTGAGTTCTTTATGTCTTTATATGCCCAAGTATCTGGGTGGCCTTGAATTTGTGTGCATAGAGGACTCTAGATAGCCCAGGTAAGGCTAAGAAAAGTGAACAGATATTTCAATTGTTGCAACAGTAGGAGAGAGAGAGTTTCAATTAAGCCAAGTTATAGGAATGTAACAATCTAGAACCTACAACATGTCACTCATAAGGTCTGGGTTAGAATTCAAAATGACTAGACATATGAAGATAGAAAAATGTGATCCATACTCAAGTAAAGAAAATCAGTGGAGTCAGACCTTGAGATGAGCCAAATATTGCAATTAGCAGATAATGATTTTAAATCTTAAGGATTTATTCTCAAGAAAATTTGCTTATTATCAGTGAGTAAATGAGAAACCCCAGCAGAGAAACAGGAAATATGGAAAAATAATTAAATAGAAATTCCAGAACAAAAAATTAACATCTGAAATAAAAAATTTCTGAGTGGGCTTAACAATGGATTGGAAACAGAAGAAAGAATAGGTGTACTTGAAGCTCTGTTGAAAATATCTTTATGAAAAACAGATTTGTTTTTTTTTTTGAGAAGGAGTCTCACTGTCACCCAGGCTGGAGCGCAGTGGCGCGATCTCAGCTCACTGTAACCTCCGCCTGCTGGGTTCAAGTGATTCTCCTGCCTCAGCCTCCTGAGTAGCTGTAGCTGGGACTACAGGCATGTACCACCATACCTGGCTAATTTTTGAATTTTTAGTAGAGATGAGGTTTCATCATGCTGGCCAGGCTGGTCTTTTACCCCTGACCTTGTGATCTGTCCACCACTGGGATTATAGGCGTGAGCCACTGTGCTCTCCCCAATTTTTTTTTTTTTTTTTTAACGAATCCTCAGTGACTTGTCAAACAATGTTAAATGATTGACATACTTGTAATTGGGAACCCAGAAGGAGAAAAGAAAACACAGCAGAAAAAAAACAATATTTAAAGAAAAGATGCCCCCCAATTTTCCAAATTTAGGGAAAGCCAAAATTTCAGATTTAAGCTCAAAAAACACCAAGCAAACTTAGACACATCATAGTCAAATGGCAGGAGGAAAAAATATGTAAAAAGAAAATATTGAAAGCAGTCAGAGAAAGTGACACATTACATATGGAGAAACAGCAGTATGAATGGCAACTGATTTCTTATCAGAAATCATGGAGACCAAAAGATAGTGGAAGAAAATATTTAAAGTGATTAGAGGGAAAAACTATGAACCCAAAACTTTGTATCTTGCAAAAATATCCTTCAAGGATGAAGACAATAACAAAAGCATTACCCATAATAGCTAAAAAATGGTTAAAAAAAAAAAAAAAGTCCAACTCATGAATGTATAAATAAAATGTAGCATATATACACAATGGAATATTTATCAATAAAAATAAAGTACTGTTATATACTATTACAACATAGATCACCCATAAAAACATTATGCTAAGTCAAAGAACACATATGCAAAATAACCCCAAATGTGTAATTCTGTTACACATTTTAAATGTATTACACATATTAATTTATATATTAAATGTCCAGAATAGGCAAATTTATAGACAGAAAGTTGATTAGTGGTGGGGTGGGGAATGGCAATTGCTTGCTCATGGACGTGATGTTTCTTTTAGGAGAGATGAAAACATTCTAAAATTAGATTTTGGTGATGGTTACACAACCCTGTGAATATACTGAAAACATTAAATTGTATACCTTAAATGGATAGATTGTATAGTATGTGAATTATATCATATAAATAATACATCTCAATAAGGCTGTTTAAAAATGAAAGCAATATAAAGACATTTTCAGATAAGAAAAAACTAAGATAATTTATTACCAGCAAGCCTATACTAGAAGAAATGCAAAAGAAAGGTCTCCAAGCTGAGGGGAAATAATACCAAATGGAAACTTGAGTCTACAGAAAGGAATGAAGAACTTTGGAAATAGTAAAAATTTGTGTAAATATAAAACTGTCTCTTAAATCTCAGCTTAGATAAAGTACATATGAGCACCTAAACCAAAAATAGTGACATTGTTTTGTGGATAATATAGACTGTAGATGCAATACACATGACAACTGTGGCCTGAAGGGAAGGGAAGTAAAGGAAACAACATAGTTGTAAAATTTCTGCATTGTATGTGAAGTGATATAATAGTAACCCTAAGTACACTGTGCAGTTCAGAATGTGTACTGTGAGCCCTAGAATAACCACTAAAAATATAATGCAGAGTTGGCTAAAAGGTTTATAGATAATAAGAATGAAATTCTAAAAACAATAGTTAACCAAGAAAAGGAAGAAAAGAGAAACCCAGATTCAGAAAATAAATGGAACAAAGAGAAACAGTGGGATGGTAGATCAATATACAAACATATTAATTTTATTAAATGTAAATTAACTGAACTTGCCAACTAAAGACAGATTGTATATTGAAAGAGAGAGTGAAACAGGGAGGGGAGGGAGTCATCAGGAAGACATGCAATCATAAATGGTACATATATGTACCTAATAACAGAGCTTTAGAATCATGAAACATTTGGTAAGGGGAGAAACAGATAAATCCACTAATGGGAGATTTTAACATCCCTCTCTCAGTAGTTAATAGACCAATTAGACAAAAAAAAAAAAAAAAAAAAATTCACTAAGGACATAGTGAATGAAGAACCACTGTCAACTACCTCAACCTAATTGATAATGATAGAAAAACCTATCCTCCAAAACTGTATACATTCCATTAAATGTATGCATTATATTCACCAAGACAGAGATTGGGCTATAAAAAAGTCTTGATAAATTTTATCATTGAAAATTTATTGGACAAAGATCAGCAAACTATGACCTATGGGCCAAATCTTGCCCATCACCTGTTTTTGTATGATGTTAGTAATAGTTTTACATTTGTACATATTTTTTAAAAATCTTTTGACACACAAAATGTATATAAAATTCAAACTTCAGTGTTTACAATTAAAAATCTATAGGAACAAAACCACACTCATTCATTTACATATCGTCAATGCTGCTTTCACACAACAAAGTTGAGTAGTTGCAACAGAGAGTGTATGGCCTGCAAAGCTAAAATATTTGCTATTTTACCCTTTCCTTTTACAGAAAACATTTTTCTGACCCCTGCCACGGAGTACATTCTCTTACCATGATAAAATTTTAGCAGAAATAACTAACAAGATGTCTAGAAAAACTCCTAATATTTGGAAATGGATACTTTGAAAAGGCTATATAAAAATTAATAAACTCATAGCTAGATTAATGGAATATATGAAAATTATCACCCGAGTGTGGTGGCTCGCTCCTGTAATCCCAGCGCTTTGGGAAGCTGAGGTGAGAGGAACAATTAAGGCCAGGAGTTCCAGACCAGCCTGGGCAACCCTGTCTCTACAAAAAAATTTGAAAAATTAGCCAGGCATCGTGGTGCATACCTGTAGTCCTAGCTACTCAGGACGCTGAAGTGGGAGGATCACTTGATCCCAGAAGTTAGAGGGTACAGTGGGCCGTGATTGTGCCACTGCAACTGCAGGCTGGATGACAGAGCAAGACCCTGTCTCAAAAAAAAGTAAAAAACAATTACCAACTACAGTAAGAAAATTACCAACATCAGTAATGAAAGAATACAGATGATCCTACAGATATCAAAAGAATTATAATAGAGGCTTCTGCTTTCTGCCTTGTTGAAGTAATTGGACCAGACTTGCTCTACTGTCTAAAAACATCTATAAAAATTGGGAAAATACATGAAACACCCTTTCTTCAGACAGTTGACAACAGGCAGTGCAGGACAGTGATCCCTGAGAGAAGGAGAACAAGCTTAGAGATCCCTCTAATCTTCCAGGCTCCTTTCCTGGAGTTACACTCCGGACCGTGGTGCAGAGAGGTGGGTCCACCAAGCAGAGCACTCTGGTCTTGCTGAGCTGAGGAGAAAGAGATCAGAAGTCAGGGAGGCTGACATGGCTGAAATTTGTGGATGGACTACCAGAGAAGAGGAAGCTGTATAAGAGAAAGAGTTCCAGAAATCTGTAGAGATCCCTTTTGATTATCTTGTCAAATGCTACATTAGACAGGTGTAGTGTCAAATGCCACAGTGCTGCGCAAAGAACTTCTGGGAAGCTCGAAGGTGAACAACCCCGGAGCTCAGGCAGGGCTGGGATTTTACATTCTGACCAGCTAGAGTGAAGTATCCTTGGTAAACACCCAGGGTATTCACTTGAGATCCAAAGAGTCACTCTTCAGGATTAGAGCAAAAGTCAGCCTAAATGCTACTCCATTTGTACCCTGTCAAAGCTTAAAACCAAGCCTTAAAAGAATCAATCTGATTTACAAGTAACTTTGTCTCCCAAAGCAAAGTTCAATGCTCTTTAAACAAAGACAACAAAATCTAGCACTCAAAAACGTAAGATTCATGTTCAACAAGCAATGCAAAATTACTAGATACAAAGAAGCAGGAAAATGTGATTAGAAGGAAAAAGTCAATCAGTAGATACAGACCTAGGAATGTCAGCAATGATGGAATTAGCAAACAAGAGATTTAAAGCAGTTACTATAAATATGTAAAGAATTTAAAGAAAAATCTGAATGAAATGGAGAGATTTCTAGAAGCTGAAAAATGAAATATCTGAAATGAAAAGTTCAGTGGGTGGGCTTAACAAATTAGATACTGCAGAATAAAATATTAATTAACAACATAGCAATAAAAACTTTCCAAAATAAAACAGATTTTTTTTTTTTATACTAAAGAACAGTCACAGAGGTCTAACATATGTGTGTTAAGGTATCTCAGAAAGATGAGAGGGCAGAAAAAGCATTTGAAGAAGTAATGGCCAAAAAGTCAATAGACCCAGGATCTTTCACATTGTATGACTTTTACAGACAAGCAGTGACTGAGAGCATTCATCATCGGTAGGCCACATTAAAGGAAATTCATCAGCAAAAGGAAACTGAAACCAGATGGAAACAGATCTACACAAAGGAATGAAGAAAGCTTAGAAATGCAACATTCTTTGCATAAGTCCAAAACATCCACATTGCTTTGAGTTGAAGCAGGAACAGTACTATAAACTTTCTTAAAAATTCATTTAGGGCTGGGTGTGCTGGCTCATGCCTGTAATCAAATCATTTTGAGAAGCCAAGATGGGAGGATTGCTTGAGCTCAGGTGTTCAAGACCAGCCTGGACAACATAGTGAGATCCCATCTCTACAAAAAATTTAAAAATTAGCCGGGCATAATGGCATGTGCCTGTAGTCCCAGCTACGTGGGAGGCTGAGATGGGAGGATCGCTTGAGCCCAGGAGTTTGAGGCTGCAGTGAGTTATGACACCACTGCCACTCCGGCCTGAGCACAGAGTGAGACCTTGTCTCAAAAAAAGGGAGGTGCAGGATTCTATTTTTGCCACCCTGTGGGATAAATTCATACCTTCGTTTTATTCCTCAGGGTCTTTGTGGTGCCGTCTCTAAACCCACTTCCTGTCTCTTTCCTGTTGACTTTTCCTTGTTGATTCAGATCAATCTTAATATCTCTAGTTCCTTGGCATCATCTATTTTATGCCATTTACACAGAGTTAATATCCAGTGTGACATGTAGAATATAAAGGGCTCTTCATTCAGCAAAGACCTATGTGTATCTATCAAGAGACTCAGGATATTTCACATCCTAAGCAACTTTGTCACCTGTGAAATTTGTGAAATGTTTAAACACAAAACTAAGAACCTTAGAAGGAGTTGTAGGCCAGGTGTGGTGGCTCACACCTATAATCCTAGCAGTTTGGGAGGCTGAAGTCGACAGATCATTTGAGGTCAGGAGTTCGAGACTAGCCTGACCAAAATGGTGAAACCCCTATCTCTACTAAAAAATTAGGGCATGGTGGTGCACGCCTGTAGTCCCAGCTACTTGGGAGGCTGAGGCAGGAGAATCGCTTGAACCCGGGAGGTGGAAGTTGCAGTGAGCTGAGATCGCACCACTGCACTCCAGCCTGGGTGACAGAGTGAGACTCCATCTCAAAAAAAAAAAAAAGAAAAAAGTTGTATAACGGTCAGCCTCTTTGAGGTCAGCATCCTCTGACACAAGTTCTGTAACTACAGAACTTCTCCCAACTAGCTTCTCAATCTTCACAAATTATTACAAAGCTTGGTTCACATTCTGAGCTACTTTGATATCCAGGATAATGTCTAGGTAAATGTCAAGTGACTGAAACTTCTTGGTAGTTGGAAACACTTTGAGAACGTTAGAACACCTGTCTATATTGTCATGGCTCTTGCAACATGGTTCCTAGATGGCATCCACAGTGTATATTGAAAATTCATGTGTACCTTCCTGCTTTTGATTATTGAAGCATCTAGGTAGTGTTTGAATGTCACAGATGTCAGCACCTTGATAACATTAATGGGATTGTTGTGAACCTGAGTAAGGTGAGCCTAAAAGCTCCTTGCTGGCAACAGGTCTGAGAGTGTTCTTTGAACAGCACTTATAATTGGCAAGAGGTGGTATGTGTGTCAGACTCTGCAGTGTCATATTCACATGGCAGTGGTTATCTGTATTCTGGGGCAACAATTTCCAGTAGATCCCATTGCTTAGTAGAAAGGGAAAATTTATTTTGGGAAACAGAATAACATCTTTTCCCCCCAGACCATCCAAATATGTATTCAGATTCTTCTCATCTAAATTCCCATCCAATTTGAAGTCCAGAATCTCTGGGTAATTTATCGTTTTCTCCAGCAGGCTTAGATTTCACTGAAAGTTATTAGCAACCCCCACCACCCCATGTTCCTTAATCAGTTTGGACTACTACAACAAAATACCATAGACAGGGTGGCTTAAACATCAGAAACTTCTCCGACTTGTGGAGGATGGGCAATCCAAGGTCAAGGTGCTGGCTGATTCGGTTTGTGGGGAGAGTCTTCTTTCTGGTTTGCAGATGGACACCTTCTTGCTATATACTTGCATGGCAGAGAGAGTGAGAGAGGAAGCAAGTCTCTCCTGTCTCTTATAAGGGCACTGATCTCTTCTTGACCCTCATGACCCTAATTACCCCCGAAAGGCCCCTCTTCATAATATCATCACATTGGAGTTACGATTTCAACATTCAAGTCTGTAAAGCCAGTATATAATGGTAAAATTAAAATGGAATAATTCTAATCAAGTTAGAAAAACATGAAATAAGTTACTGCTTCATAGCAATTATCATATTTTCCTTGATAAAAATTGTGAAAACTCCTTGCTCTGAAATGAATTAAATCCCTTAGCCATTCTGGCAGCTCCTTTGGGAGCAGCTTTTTACTCCGTTACCTCCGTGATTCCTGGCTCTGTCATCCTTAATCATTTTTCTCCAAAGCCACATCTGAGTTAGTGATTGAAACGTATGTCTTTCTTGGGAACCACAAAGCTTTCATAGCTCACTTCCTGCTGTTGTGATCTGGGGGCCTAGGGATTGCTTTAGGATTTGAACAGGATTTGCAGGCCAGGCTTTTGGTTTCTTTGGTAATGCAATTCACTCAAAAACATTCTAGCATCTAGAGAGCTCCCTATTTCTACTCAGTTCCATATATAAGCAACACAGCTAAATACCGAAAATAAATAGTTTTTAAACTTAGATTTAGATCTTTTACATTAATATTCTCTTATTTGTTCATCCCTTCCCTTTCAACTTAATGGCGGGGCAATTTAAGCCCATCTGAAACTAGGCTTAGTTTGGGAAGGCTATATCCTTAATCTGATTTTTGCCTCCGAGATAGTTACCATTGTCTGGCAAAGAAATAAAAGACTTGGGACACACAAAAAGTGATAATATGCATATCTCATCTAATTATAATTTTTTTAAAAATTGATAATAAATTTATATGGTCCAAAAATCAAGTCATAGTAAAAGGTTTATAGTAAAAATTATTTCCACCCCCTTCTAACATATATTTGTGCATATATAAGCCAATACCAACTTGAAATCTTATATTCTGTCAGTTTTTACACTGTTTTCTACCTTGCTTTTTCTCTTCAGAATATATTTTGGAGATCATTTCATGTCAATCCACAGAGTACTTCACTATAGCTACATAGTATTTTATGCAGATAATAGGCTGTATTTAACCCTACTGATAGACATTTGGGTTGTTACTTATCTTTTGCTAATGCAAATACAACAATTAATAACCTTATATGTATGTCATTTTTTAGGGTGCAAGTGAATCCCAAGAATTTGGCTGGGTCAAAGGGTATATGCATATTAATTTTGGTAGACATTGCCAAATTGTCCTGGGTAGGAATGTGAATTACTACCAACTATATATGAAAGTGCGTCATTTCCTAGCAGAGTATGTTGTCTAACTTTGGGTTCTTACCAATCTGATAGATGAGAAATGGTATCTCAGTGTTACTTTAATTCAATCTTTTGATAGGTGAGGTTGCGCCATATGTGTTTCCTTTTCTGTCAACAGTTTTTCCCTAGATGTTCTATTAAGTTGTAGTCTTATAGTAGCCATTGTAGAAATTTTTTATATAATAAAGATACTATTAAAAGTTATATTATCTTTTTGATTGAGATATGAGTTGCAAACATTC
Source organism: Trachypithecus francoisi (assembly GCF_009764315.1). NCBI lineage: Eukaryota > Metazoa > Chordata > Mammalia > Primates > Cercopithecidae > Trachypithecus > Trachypithecus francoisi. Next base: position 112,950,053 of record NW_022681468.1, read on the forward strand.
TCTTCTAGTTTGTCACTTGTCTTATGATTTTGTCCTTGATTAATTTTGGCCATAATTAAGTTTTATTTTTTATTTTTCCATACTTAATTTTATCAGTCTTTTGTGGGTTTTTGATGTTGACTTATAATTTGATTTTTTATATTCAAGATGTGGAGAATAGAGTTGACACAGCATGTCTTAGACTGCTATCCTTAGAAAGGCCTCCTTGCGAAGCTGGCCCTTGCTGGTGTTTAGAAACTTAGCTGGCATACAGTTCTCTATACTTAAATGAAACTTTTCCTAAATGATAAGGATGTCTCCGTATGCCTAAACTGTATAAGTGTTGTGGTTTATGCTGAATACCTGCTTTTCTTTTGGGAGTCTGGAATTTTGGTATATGCAAGACAGAAGATACATATATGAATGGTTTCCATGAAAAATCTTGGACACTGAGTCTCTGATGAGCTTCCCTAGTAGAAAACACTTCACTTGTGTTGTCACAATTCATTACTAGAGGAATTAGGCTTGTTTTGTGTGACTTCACTAGGAGGGAAGTCTTGGAAGCTTGTGCCTCATTTCCTTCAAACTTCATCCCACATATCTTTTCCCTTTGTAGTTTTTGCTTTGTATCTTCTGGCTGTAATAAATCATTACTGTGGATACAACTATGTGTTGAGTCCATTGAGTCTTCCTGGGAGTTATAATGGAATTTACCCTTATTTTTTTCCTTTTTGTTTAATTAAAGACTTTTTTGGCCTGGTGCAGTGGCTCATGCCTGTAATCCCAGCAATTTGGGAGGCTGAAGCGGGCAGACCACTTGAGGTCAGGAGTTCGAGACCAGCCTGGCCAACATGGTGAAACCCAGTCTCTACTAAAAATACAAAAATTAGCCTGGCATGGTGGTATGTGCGTATAGTCACAGCTACATGGGAGGCTGAGGCTCAAGAATCACTTGAACCTGGCAGGTGGAAGTTGCAGTGAATCAAGATTGCAACACTGCATTCCAGCCTGGATGACAGAGCAAAACTCTGTCTCAAAAGAAAACAAAAACAAAAACAACAACAAAAAATGCTTTAAAAATTATTTGCCAATGTTTTTAAACAATTTTTTATTATACTTTAAGTTCTGGGATACATGTGCAGAACGTGCAGGTTTGTTACATAGGTATACATGTGCCATGGTGGTTTGCTGCACCCATCAACCTGTCATCTATGTTAGGTATTTCTCCTAATGCTATCCATCCCCTAGCCCCCTGCCTTCCAACAGGCCCTGGTGTGTGATGTTCCCATCCCTGTGTCCATGTGTTCTTATTGTTCAACTCCCACTTATAAGTGAGAATATGCAGTGTTTGGTTTTCTGTTCCTGTGTTAGTTTGCTGAGAATGATGGTTTCCAGCTTCATCCATGTCCCTGCAAAGGACATGAACTAATTCTTTTTTGTGGTTGTGTAGTATTCCATGGTGTACATGTGCCACATTTTGTTAATTCAGTCTCTCATTGATGGACATTTGGGTTGGTTCTAAGTAAAAAGAGCCCTTTTTAAGGGCAATTTTAGGTTCACAGCAAAATTGAGAGGAAGGTACAGAGATTTCCCATATACCCGCTACCCTGACACATGCAAGGCCTCCCCAATTATCAACACTGCCAATAAGAATGCTATATTCGTTACCACTGAGGAACCTGCAACAACATATCATAATCACCAAAGTCCATAGTTCAGGGTTCACCCATGGTGTTGTACATTCTATGGGTTTGTACAAATGTAATGACGTGTATCCACCATTACACTATCATACCAGGTATTTTCGCTGTCCTAAAAATCCTCTGTGCTCTGCCTATTCATCCCTCCCCTGGCCTGTATTTTTTTCAGGAACTTTTATCATTTTTGTTTTTAGGTATTGGGGTAACATTTATATTCATAAATTAACTTAGGATTTATATGTTTATAAGATTGAATCTATTTCATCTAGAAGGTGTTTTAAAGCTTTCCTCATATAGATATTAGTGTAACATTTATATTCATAAATTAATTTAGAATTTATATGTTTATTAAGTTGAATCTATTTAGCCTAGAATATGTTTTAGAATTTCCCTCATATAGGTTTTACGTATTTCTTAAATTTATTCTTAGTTATTTCATCATTTTGTTTGTGTTGTGACTGGGGCTTTTTCTGCCTATCTTCTAATTATTGTCTGTATATAAGAAAGCTAGTGATTTCTTTATGTTAATTTCCCCCTGCTATCTTATTGAGTTATGTTACTATTTGTAGGAGTTTTTCATTTGATTCCTTTGGGTTTTCAAGATTTATAATCATATCATCTATACATAGTAATAGTTTTACTTATCTCTTTCTAATGGCTGTGCCTTTTATTTCTGTATCTTGTCTAATTGTGGTTAGGACCTTCAGTACAATATTAAATAATAGGGGTAGCAGTGAGTGTTTTTTACTTTTTATTGCTTTTTAACTTTGGTGGGAATGTCTTTACTTTTTCTAGGAAATCTGATGCTAATTTTTGGCTGGGATAGATATATTTTATCATGCTATGGAAGTAACTATATTTCTATTCTATAGAGGGTTTTCTTTAGTTTTCAGATCTCACTGTTTTTGTTTGTTTCTGTATCTCTGCTGAGACTTACCATTTCTCTGCTAAAACATTTTATGCATTGTAAATATGTTTTGCTTCATTGAGGATAGTTGTATTAGTGGCTTGATTCTTGTTCATTAGTTCCAATATCTGGTTTGTCTTGGGTTTGGACTCAATTTATTTTCTTTTCTCTTGAGAACATTTAATTTTTTGGTTCTTTGTATATTTGGTGATTTTGGATTGTTTCTAGACATTATGAATATTAGATTATGGATATTCTAAATGCTATTATTTTTCTGATATGCATGGTTTCTTTTGTTTAGTAAGCAATTTTTTTTTGTCTGGGCTTCTACTGCAAACACGTTTTCTTATGTAGAAGGTCCAGTCTGTTCAGATGTTTTGTTTTTAGGTGGTCTGTTGTAAATTTGTCTGATCCTACCTGGTTCAGGTTTCCGTTAGATATGTGGGGAGACAGCTTGAGCTTGGGGATCCCCTCTTTGACTCATACTTGCCCAGGATGCTCCTCTTCTTTCAGCATTCATGGCTTCATAGCTTCTTTTTCCTAGTTCCTCAGATCAGAATGAGTTCTTCCATGCAAGGCCCCCATAGCTGCTGTACTCACTAGGTGGCTTAGCCCCAGGCTAAAAGCTGCAGAAACAGGAATTTACTTTTACTTCCTCCAAATATAGCATGACGTCCCCTCCAGAATCTGTCTTTATCTTTTTAGTCTCCTGGACCTTCAGATCGTTGTTTTTCATATCTTGTCCAAGTCTTTATAGTTTTCTGCAGGGAGCTAGAAGTGGTGGTCTTTCTATAGCATCTTAGCAAGTCATACCCAGAAGTGGAACCTCTCACATTCCACTTATTGTTTTAAATCAAGAATTGTCATTGAATTTTATCAAATGCTTTTTTAGAGTCTAAGGACATGATCATGTTTTTTTTTTTCTCTTTAACTGTATCTACATGTTGAATTCTATTATTAGTCCTGATTTTGAATCATTCTTGTGTTTCTGGAGTACGACCCACTTACTATTCTTTTATGGTCTGCTGATTCTTACTGTATTTTATTGAGGGTTTTTGTGTTGATATTCATGAGAATGACCTATGGTTTTCTTATTGGTACAATCTTTGTTAGGTTTTGGGATCAATAATATCCTTATTTCATTGAAGGAGTTTGAATATTTTTCTCCTTTGTCTAAGTTTTAGAACGGTTTAGCATTAGAATTATCTAATGTTTAAAGTCTGGTAGAATTCTCTATGAAGCTGCCTGGATCTAGGATTTCTTAGCAATAATTCCTAAATTTGTTTTATGGAGAATGATCTATTTGATTTCTTATCTGTAAATCAGTGTGTATTAGATTTTCTGTTTCTTTGGGGGTGAGTTTTTTTTGGTAAATTGTATTTTTAAAAAAGCAGAATTATCCAGTTCATCCAGGTTTTCAAGTTTATTTGTAAAGAATTTATCAAAATAGCCTCTTTTCTGATTTAAAAACATATTATCCATTTCTGTGGTTAAATTTCCTCTGGCATATCTTCACTTATGCTTGTAGTTTGGTTATCTATTTTGCATAAAAATCAACCCTAAAAATCAGTAGCTTCAAAAATAACCATTTGATTTGCTCATAATCCTATGGAACAGGTATTTGGGCTGGTCTCCCCTAGGCAGTTCCACTCCATGTGGTATCATCTTGGGTCACTCACAGGGCTGCATTCAGCCTTCAATAGCAATTTCCTCATTGTACTTGCAGCCACTACTAGCAGTTTCCTTACTGCCCCTTAGGCCTCCACCTACTGCTTGGTGGAAAATCCAGTGCCACAAATTTTTCAGTTTTTAGTTACACAAACACCTTACTTCTAGGAACCTTACTTCCAGGATTATCTGTTTCTGTGTAACATACTACCCGAAACTCAGTGGCTTAAAATAGCAACCATATTATAATTTACTCAGAATTCTTGGGAATTCAAGCAGGTGATGCTGGGTGGTTGTTCTCCACGTGGTATTGGCAAGGATTACTCAGGAGCTGTGGTCAGCTGGGTGTTTGGCAGGATCTGAAACATTTAAAGTAGATTCAGGTCTCTCTCCCCAGAGGATAGTCAGACTTCATACGTGGAGACCAAAAGGGAGTATTCTAATAGACGACAGTAGAAGCCGTTGATCTGTTAATGCCTAACTTTAAGAATTATGAAGCATCATCTACCACATTCTCCTTGTCAAAGCAAGTCATAGTGCCACTCAGATTCAAAGGGAGGGGAAATAGACCCCAGCACTGAGTGAGAGGAGTGACAAAGAATTTGTGGCCATCTGCAGTTCACCAACTGTGCTTTCTCTCAAGTTCATTTCATTTCATTTTACTGAGAACCAGCTCTTGGATTTATGTATTTTGGTTTCATTCTCTTTTTCTGTTTCTAACTCATTTATTTCTTCCTTTACTTTATTAATTCCTTCTTTCTATTTACCTTGGAATTATTTTATCACTTTAAAAAATCTCTTTCCCTGCACCTTTGCCATTTTTTATTTTTATTTTTTTTTTCTTACAGGGCTAATGAATGTTAGTGAGTAATACTTAATAGTAGAAATGAATTTATTAGAACTGAGTGAAGTCTCTGAGGGATGTAGGAGGCAAAGAGTAATCTGGAACATGAGAGCTTGCCTTGATATCTCTGCACTAGGGTGTCCTAAGTACCTTTGGGACTCTGGGCTCTGGATGCTATGAGGCAACAGAAAATTGAAAAGTGAAGTAAAAGGATGCCAAAGAAAACTTTGAAATACTCTACCCTTTGGCTTGGAGATACCCTAGATTACGCCTGACATTCATACTGAGTGTATTCTTCCTTATACTTTCTGCTGGTTTGCTGTATTTGATTATACAGGTTGAGTATCCTTTATCCTAAATGCTTGAGATCAGAAGTATTTCAGATTTTAGACTTTTGGATTAGGGATACTCAACCTGTACAAACTAACATCAGTTAAAAAAAAAAAAATCCTCAAAGAAAAAAATGTATTCATTTTGAATTTTCCCAGTATTTTTAAACCCACCCACATTATTTCTGCTTTCACTAATCTCCATTTTTGTTTTCCCTATCTCTGGAGTCCAGACATTTTGGAAAAGCTGAAAGTTTCTTGTGTGCTTTGTGAAATTCCTTGACATGCTTTCTTTTCCATTTATTTTTATTCTGAAATGAACTTTTTTACTACTGAACATGGTTCTTGTTCAATTCTAGGTTGTAGACCTTTTTAAGCCAAATTCTTTCTCATATATGTATTTTGAACATGCTAAAAGCTTATCAGGTGAAAAATAGTAAAAACAGTCAATAAAATTTAGGTAATATTTAGATACTTTATATACAGTCACAAACATCTTTCAAGAAAAAATGGTAAGTTAGTTGACTTATCAATAAAATAATTCTGAAAGTCTCCCATGTGGTGGCTGTAGGATATAAAAGCTAACAAAGAAGCTTAAGTTACCATTTGCAGTACAGTTTCAGATGAATTCTTTGTAATTTGTCTTGTTTTAATAAGAATTAATTAAATTAATTGAGAATGGGCATATATAGGAGTCAATAAATTTATGTTATGAAAGCATAATTTAGTAAATTTACTTTGACATACAAAAGCTAAACATTAAAATACAGTATATTCAGTTTGACTTCTTATTCAAGTTAAGCTCTTAATATCCAGAAAATAAAATGTATCATAATTGGGTAACCAATGAATGATCATTGTTTACAACTTTTTTGGGGTCAGCATTTTACTGGTCTTATGCAGTTCAGTTATGATTAAAGCAGGAAATGTAACCTTTTCAATAAAATATAAACTTTTAAACCAGATTCTAAGTTTAGCTATTTTGACCTTGACAAATAATAATTAAAGGGGCACCAAGATAAAATTATCTTGTTTGTGTACTTCTCTTCAAAACCCATATGTTCAAATAAATGTCATTAAAACAGCCCAACTACAGAAAAAGAGAGGTCAAAATCCACTCAATTTGGAGATAAAAGAATAGTACAATGAGTTTTGCTGATATAACCACAGGCAAATGCTATTAACTGTCTATACACCATACACAAAAATGGATTTTAAAGACTTAAATGTAAAACCTGAAACTATGAAACTATTAGAATGCATAGGGGGAAATGCTTCAGGACACTGATCTGGGCAAAGGTTTTTTTTTAGTAAGACCTCAAAAGCACAGGCAACAAAAGCAAACATAGATAAATGGGATTACGTCAGGCTAGAAAGCTTCTGCTCAGCAAAGGAATAGTCAACAGAGTGAAGATACAACCTACAGTTTGCAAGTGATCCATCTCATAAGGAATTAGTAATGAGAATGCATAAGGAACTCCAACAATTCTGCAGAAAAAAAAAGCCCAAATAATCTGATGAAAAAAATGGACATATAGCTTTATGCAGTGGCAGTATTGTAGCCAATGAGGTTTATCTGAGGCGCAATTATTGCTAGTTGAAAAAAATGGCCATATAATCTGAATAGACATTTCTTAAAAGAACGCATATAAATGGCCAACAGATGAAAAAAATGTTCAAGATCACTAACTGTAAGGGAAATGTAAATCAAAACTACAATGAGATATCATCTCACCCCAGTTAACACAGCTACTACCAAAAAGAAAAAGTAATAGATACTGGTGAGAATATAGAGAAAGGGGAATGGTAGTACACTATTGGGAATGTAAACTAGTACAGCCACTATGGAAAACAGTATGGAGGTTCCTCTATCTACCACATGATCCAGCAATCCTGCTGCTGGGTATATATCCCAAAAAATAAAAAAGTATATCAAAGGGTTGTCTGCACTCCCATGTTTATTGCAGTACCATTCATGATAGCCAAGATACATAATTAACCTAAGTGTCCATCAACAGGTGAATAGATAAAGAAAATGTAGGTATATACACAATAGAATATTATTCAACCATAAAAAAATGAAGTCCCGTCATTTACAGCAACATGAATGGAGCCATAGGTCATTATGTTAAGGGAAATAATCTAGGCATGAGAAGACAAATACTGCATGCTCTCACTAATATGCAAAAGCCAAAAAATATTGATCTCAGGGAGGCAGAGAATTGAATATGGTTACCAGAGGCTGGGAAGGGTAGTGGGTGGATGTGGGGAAAATGAAGAGAGGTTAGTGAATGAGTACAAAAATACTGTTAGATTTATTGTATATTTCAAAATAGCTAGAAGAAGCTGGGCATGGTAGCTCATGCCTGTAATCCCAGCACTGTGGGAGGCTGAGGTGGGCAGATCACTTGAGGTCAGGAGTTGGAGACCAGCCTGACCAACATGATGAAATCCTGTCTCTACTGAAAATACAAAAATCAGCCAGGTGTGGTGGCAGGCACCTGTATTCCCAGCTACTTGGGAGGCTGAGGCAGGAGAATTGCTTGAACGTGGGAGGCAGAGGTTGTAGTAAGCCGAGATCACGCCACTGCACTCCAGCCTGAGCAACAGAGTGAGACTCTATCTCAAAAAAAAAAAAAAAAAAAAGAAAGAAAGAAAAAAAGAGAGAAAAGCTAGAAGAGAAGATTGGGAAGTTCCCAAAAGAAAGCAGTGATAAGATGGCCAAATAGGAACAGCTCTGGCCTGCAGCCCCCAGGGAGATCAATGCAGGTGATTTCTGCATTTCCAACTGAGGTACCCAGCTCATCTCATTGGGACTGGTTAGATGGTGCAGCCCACAGAGGGTGAGCTGAAGTAGGGTGGGGTGTCACCTCACCTGGGAAGCACAAGGGGTCGGGGAATTCCCTCCCCTAACCAAGGGAAGTCCTGAGGGACTGTGAGGAATGGTGCATTCCGGCGCAGATACTATGCTTTTCCCACGGTCTTCGCAACCTGCAGACCAGGAGATTCCCTCGGATGCCTACACCACTAGGGCCCTGGATTTCAAGCGCAAAACCGGGTGGCCATTTGGGCAGACAACGAGCTAGCTGTAGGAGTTTTTCATACCCCAGTGGTGCCTGAAACACCACTGAGAGAACTGTTCACTCCCCTGGAAAGGGGGCTGAAGCCAGGGAGCCAAGTGGTCTAGCTCAGTGGATCCCACCCCCACAGAGCCCAGCAAGCTAAGATCCACTGGCTTGAAATTCTCGCTGCCAGCACAGCAGTCTGAAGTTGACCTGGAATGCTTGAGCTTGGTGGGGGGGAAAGGGGCACCTGGAGGCTTGAGTAGGCAGTTTTCCCCTCATAGTGTAAACAAAACTGCTGGGAAGTTTGGACAGGGCAGAGCCCACCACAGTGCCACAAAGCTGCTGTAGCCAGACTGCCTCTCTAGATTCCTCCTCTCTGGGCAGAGCATTTCTGAAAGAAAGGCAGCAGCCCCAGTCAGGGACTTACAGATAAAACTCCCATCTCCCTGGGACAGAGTACCTGGGGGAAGTAGCGGCTGTGGGCACAGCTTCAACAGACTTGAACGTTCCTGCCTGGTGGCGCTGAAGAGAGCAGGAGATCTCCTAGCACAGTGCTCAAGCTCTGCTAAGGGACAGAATGCCTCCTCAAGTGGGTCCCTGACCTCCGTGCCTCCTGACTGGGAGACACCTCCCAGCAGGGGTCAACAGACACCTCATACAGGAGAGCTCCGGCTGGCATCTGGCAGGTGCCCTTCTGGAATGAAGCTTCCAGAAGAAGCAACAGGCAGCAATCTTTGCTGTTCTGCAACCTCTGCTGGCAATACCCAGGCAAATAGGGTCTGGAGTGGACCTTCAGCAAACTCCAGCAGACCTGCAGCAGAGGGGCCTGACTGTTAGAAGGAAAACGAACAGAAAGGAATAGCATCAGCAAAAAGGCTGTCCACAAAAAAACCCCACCCAAAGGTCACCAGCATCAAAGATCAAAGGTAGATAAATCCATGAAGATGAGGAAAAACTGGTGCAAAAAGGCTGAAAATTCCAAAAACCAGAACTCCTCTTCTCCTCCAAAGGATCACAACTCCTTGCCAGCAAGGGAACAAAACTGGATAGGGAATGAGTTTGACAAATTGACAGAATTAGGCTTCAGAAGGTGGATAATAGCAAACTCCTTCAAGCTAAATGAGTATATTCTAACACAATACAAGGAAGCTAAGAACCTTGAAAAAAGATTAGAGGAATTGCTAACTAGAGGAACCAGTGTAGAGAAGAACATAAATGACCTGATGGAACTGAAAAACACAGCACAAGAACTTCGTGAAGTATACACAAGTGTCAACAGCTGAATCATTCAAGTGGAAGAAAGGATATCAGAGATTGAAGATCAATTGATTAAATAAAGCATGAAGACAAGATTAGAGAAAAAAAATGAAAAGGAACAAAGTATGGGACTGTGTGAAAAGACCAAACATATGTTTGACTGGTGTATCTGAAAGTGACAGGGAGAATGGAACCAAACTGGAAAACACTCTTCAGGACATTATCCAGGAGAACTTCCCCAACCTAGCAAGACAGGCCAACATTCAAATTCAGGAAATACAGAGAATACCACAAAGATACTCCTCAAGAGGAGCAACCCCAAGACACATAATCATCAGATTCACCAAGGCTGAAATGAAGGAAAGAATGTCAAGGGCAGCCAGAGAGAAAGGTCGGGTTACCTACCCACAAAGGGAAGCCCATCAGACTAACAGCAGATATCTCTGCAGAAACCCTACAAGCCAGAAGAGAGTGGGGGCCAAGAAAAGAAAAGAAATTTTAAAGAAAGAAAAGAAAAGAAATTTTCAACCCAGAATTTCATATCCAGCCAAACTAAGCTTCATAAGCAAAGGAGAAATAAAATCCTTTACAGAATTTTAAAGAAAAGAATTTTCAACCCAGAATTTCATATCCAGCCAAACTAAGCTTCATAAGCAAAGGAGGAATAAAATCCTTTACAGACAAGCAAATGCTGAGAGATTTTGTCACCACCAGGCCTGCCTTACAAGAGCTCCTGAAGGAAGCACTAAACATGGAAAGGAAAAACGGGTACCAGCCACTGCAAAAACATGCCAAATTGTAAAGACCATTGACACTATGAAGAAACTGCATCAATTAACAGGCAAAATAATCAGCTAACATCATAATGACAGGATCAAATTCACACATAGCAATATTAACCTTAAATGTAAATGGGCTAAATGCCCCAATTAAAAGACACAGACTAGCACATTGGATAGAGTCAAGACTCATTGGTGTGCTCTATTCAGGAGACCCATCTCACATGCAAAGACACACGTAGGCTCAAAATAAAGGGATAGAGGAATATTTGCCAAGCAAATAGAAAGAAAAAAAGGGAAGGGGTTACAATCTTAGTCTCTAATAAAACAGACTTTAAACCAACAAAGATCAAAAGAGACAAGGAAGGGTATTATATAATGGTAAACGAATCAATGCAACAAGAAGAGCCAACTATCCTAAATATGTATGCACCCAATAGAGGAGCACTCAGATTCATAAAGCAAGTTCTTAGAGACATACAAAAAGACTTAGACTCCCACATAATAATAGTGGGAGACTTTAACACCCTACTATCAATATTAGATCAATGAGACAGGAAAGTAACAAGGATATTCAGGAATTGAACTAAGCTCTGGACCAAGCAGACCTAATAGACATCTACATAACTCTTCATCCCAAAGCAAAAGAATATACATTCTTCTCAGCACCACATCGCACTTATTCTAGAACTGACCACATAATTGGAAATAAAACACTCCTCAGCAAATGCAAAAGAACGGAAATTATAACAGTCTCTCAGACCACAGTGCAACCAAATTAGAACTCAGGAATAAGAAACTCACTCAAAGCCACACAACTACATGGAAACTGAACAATCTGATCCTGAATGACTACTGGGTAGATAACAAATTAAGGCAGAAATAATGAAGTTCTTTGAAACCAACGAGAACAAAGACACAATGTACCAGAATCTCTGGGACACAGCTAAAACAGTGTTTAGAGGGAAATTTATAGCACTAAATGCACACAGGAGAAAGCATGAAAGATCTAAAATCAACACCCTAACATCACAATTAAAAGAACTAGGCAAGCAAGAGCAAACACATTCAAAAGCTAGCAGAAGACAAGAAATAACTAAGAGCAAAACGGAAAGAGATAGAGACACGAAAAATCCTTCAAAAACTCAGTGAATCCAGGAGCTGGCTTTTTGAAAAGATTAACAAAATAGACCACTAGCCAGACTAATAAAGAAGAAAAGAGAGAAGAATCAAATAGACACAATAAAAATGATAAAGGGGATATCACCACTGATCCCACAGAAATACAAAGTACCATCGGAGAATACTATAAACACCTCTACAAAAATGAACTAGAAAATCTAGAAGAAATGGATAAATTCCTGGACACACACCCCCTCCCAAGGCTAAATCAGGAAGAAGTCGAATCCCTGAATAGACCAATAACAAGTTCTGAAATTGAGGCAGTAATTAATAGCCTACCAACCAAGAAAAGCCCAGGACCAGATGAATTCACAGCCGAATTCTACCAGAGGTACCAAGAGGACCTGGTACCATTCCTTCTGAAACTATTCCAAACAATAGAAAAAGAGGTACTCCTCCTTAACTCATTTTATGAGGCCAGCATCATTCTGATACCAAAACCTGGCAGAGACACAACAAAAAAAGAAAATTTCAGGCCAATATCCCTGATGGACATTGATATGAAAATCCTCAATAAAATACTAGCAAACTGAATCCAGCAGCACATCAAAAAGCTTATCCACCACGATCAAGTCAGCTTCATCCCTGGGATGCAAGGCTGGTTTAACATATGCAAATCAATACACATAATCCACCACATAAACAGAACTGATAACAAAAACCATGATTATCTCAATAGATGCAGAAAAGGCCTTCAATAACATTCACCACCCCTTCATGCTAAAACCTCTTAATAAACTAGGTGTTGATGGAACATATCTTAGAATAGTAAGAGCTATTTATGACAAACCCACAGGCAATATCATACTGGATGGGAAAAAGCTGGAAGCATTCCCTTTGAAAACCGGCACAAGACAAGGATACCCTCTCTCACCACTCCTACTCAACATAGTATTGGAAGTTCTGGCCAGGGAAATCAGGCAAGAGAAAGAAAGAAAGCGTATTCAAATAGGAAGAGAGGAAGTCAAATTGTTTCTGTTTGCATATAACATGATTGTATATTTAGAAAACCCTGTCATCTCAACCCAAAATCTCCTTAAGCTGAAAAGCAACTTCAGCAAAGTCTCAGGATACAAAATCAGTGTGCAAAATCACAAGCATTCCTATACACCAATAACAGAGAGCCAAATCATGAGTGAACTTCCATTCACAATTGCTACTAAGAAAATAAAATACCTAGGAATAAGACTTACAAGGGATGTGAAGGACCTCTTCAAGGAGAACTACAAACCACTGCTCAAGGAAATAAGGACACAAACAAATGGAAGAACATTCCATGCTCATGGATAGGAAGAATCAATATCTTGAAAATGGCTATACTGCCCAAAGTAATTTAGAGATTCAATGCTATCCCTATCAAGCTACCATTGACTTTCTTCACATAATTAGAGAAAACTACTTTAAATTTCATATGGAAACAAAAAAGAGCCTGTACAGCCAAGACAGTCCTGGGCAAGAAGAACAAAGCTGAAGGCATCACACTACCTGACTTCAAACTATACTACAAGGCTACAGTAACCAAAACAGCATGGTACTGGTACCAAAACAAATGGAACAGAACAGAGTCCTCAGAAATTACACCACACATCTACCACCATCTCATCTTTGGCAAACCTGACAAAAAACAAGCAATGGGGAAAGGATTCTCTACTTCATAAATCATGTTGGGAAAACTGGATAACCATATGCAGAAAACTGAAACGGGACCCCTTCCTTACACCTTATACAAAAATTAACTCAAGATGGATTAAAGACTTAAATTGTAAGACCTAAAACCATAAAAACCCTAGAAGAAAACCTAGGCAATACCATTCAGGATGTAGGCTTGGGCAAAGACTTCATGATTAAAACATCAAAAGCAATGGCAACAAAAGCCAAAATTGACAAATGAGATCTACTTAAACTAAAGAGCTTCTGCACAGCAAAAGAAACTATCATCAGAGTGAACAGGCAACCTACCGAATGGGAGAAAATTTTTGCAATCTATCCATCTGACAAAGGGCTAACATACAGAAGCCACAAAGAACTTAAACAGATTTACAAGAAAACCAATAACCCCATGAAAAAGTGGGCAAAGGATATGAACAGACACATCTCAAAAGAAGACATTTATGTGGCCAACAAACATGAAAAAAGGCTCATCATCACTGGTCATTAGAGAAATGCAAATCAAAACCACAATGAGATACCATCTCACACCAGTTAGAATGACAATCATTAAAAAGTCAGGAAACAACAGATGCTGGAGAAGATGTGGAGAAATAGGAATGCTTTTACACTATTGGTGGGAGTGTAAATTAGTTCAACCATTGTGGAAGACAGTGTGGGGATTCCTCAAGAATCTAGAACTAGAAATACCATTTGACCCAGCAATCCCATTACTGGGTATATACCCAAAGGATTATAAATCAAGCTACTATAAAGACATATGCACACGTATGTTTATTGTGGCACTGTTCACAATTTTACTGTTAATATGAACTTAGATTTTTAAAAAATGTTTCTTAGTTTTGGTGAGAAGAATTTGAGTTTAGCACATTTAAAGCATTAGAAGTCCAATTTCCTTTTTCTGGGAATTTTAAGAATATTCAAATTACATAAGAACTTATTTATCTCTATAAGTCAATAAGAACAGAGCTCCTTGAATTTAAGAGACATTATACTGTAATTAATAATATCCTCTGTAGATAGGATATTATATCTCACATAATGAGAGGGAAAGGCCTTTCTGAATTTTGGACCCATAGAGACAGAGCTTACAGCTTCATGTCTACAAGTTTGGCACAAGTCAAGAGTAAACACAGAAACACAAAATCTCTCTGGCCCAAAATCAAAGAGGTGTTCTCCTTCCCAGTGGGCATAACATATTTAACTGATTTGAGCTAAAAGAAAATAGACAATTTTTTAAAAAGTACAACCAGATTCTCTGTCATCTCTCACCCAATAGGGATAGATCTATATCACCTTCTACAGAGATCATGGGATGGTCAAACTATAAAAACCAAAACCCTTATTGTTTTTACAGTTAATAAGGAACTGATTAATGAGGGAAACAATAGATGTCAAAACTGGCTTAAAGGAGAATTCAAACCACACACATATGTACAGGTAATCAGACATGTTGAAATGAATTTACAAATAGATATGAAACTAGTCGGTATCCACAGGGCAATCTGTTGTATTATACTGGACAAAATTCATTTGCATTAGCATAAGTTTTCTACAATTTACAGAGTTGTAAAATAGCTCGAAGACGGTGAAAATCGCAGGTACTTATAGAATCAGATAACCCAGAAAGGTGCATTTGACAGGACACCTGGTCATCTTTTTCTGTCATCTGCTGAATTCAGTCTTTCTTTAGAGAACAATCCAGGAAGCAATCCTTGACTTCTTGGCCAACTTAGACACAAGGTCAGCCAGGCCCTAATCTTTTAACATTTCAGCTGGAACTTACGAGATTCTCAGAGCAAGCATGGGGGCAGGCAGTTTGTCTTCACCTATCCCTGCATCCCTAGCTAGATGAGGCCTTTTCTTGCTGTCTCACTTTCCTTCATGCATCTTGTGACCCATCCAGAGGATCACTTCAGAGCCAAACATTGCACAGTGTGGAGGTGGAACTCTGTGATGGGAGGAGGTTTAACTTGGCAAAGAATTACCATTGGAATAATTATCCAGAGTGACTTGGTAAGGTCTGGTTTCACCAAGACCTTTCACCATGACCCTGAGGGTCATTCCCAACCAGTACCTGCCCATACAGTCACAGGCTCAGACATGGGACGGTCCCTGCTGCCTAGGCTGAGACCCAGTTCTGTCCCCTGTCTACAATAGTAGCAGCCCCAGCCTTCAATAGGTGGAATTATAATTTGTCAGGTGATTAAACAAAGACTGAAATCTATTTAAGAGAAGCAGTTTAAGAGTACAAACATATAATATATGAAACACTAGTTATATGAAAGTAAAATGATTAAGGTTGAGTTTCACTTATAATTTGAAAACCAATATTTATTGTGCTTCTACATTGGACGTGTTGTCTCAGTTGTATTTTGGTCTCTCAGCAATTTTGCTGGAGCTTGCTAGGTGTTTTACTAAACTCACTTTTCAAAAGGAGTTGCCAAGATTTTATGAATTGTTTTATTAACTCCAGAAATTTTTAAGGCTTTCTTAAGATCAAATGGTTAAGACAGACTGGCTCTTGGCACCCTTATTAGATAGGACTTCTGCCTTTTCATCTGTAAATTTAGTAGAAGGTTGTAGTTCAAAGAACAAAGTTCAGAATGTCTCTACGATATTAATTAGAACAAAGTCCTCTTTACTTTGACTTTTGGCACCATACCATATGCTTTTAAACATCGAGAATTAGATTGATCTTTAGAAACACCTTAAGAATGGAAATAGCAGCCTTGACGCTTATAATAAAAGAACAGTTTAAAATGCATGAAACAACTCCTCTGTTTAGCTATGCATTTAGTTAACACTTTTTATTTTAGTAACCTTACTTCTGATAAAGATTCATTAGTGTTCTCGGCAGTAACAACTGATACATCTTTTTTGACCTCACCATGCTTAGAACGAAACTTAAAAAGAGTATAAATTTTATTTAACCCTCACATTTTGCCAGATCACTGTGCTTACAATAAGCACACATGGCAGGATATGGTGATGAAACTATGGGAACATACTTACCTTCTCTCTTAGGTCTACTTTTCTTTACCTGAGTTTGTCTTACTGATTTGTGTCACATATCCAAGAGTAGAAACAACCTTTCAGAACTAACTCAGGTTAGCTCATTGCTATTCAAAGAAGCTGAAGGCTAATGAAAGGCAACGTATACTCTAAAATTTTCTCATTTCCTTCTTATATAATGAAGTTATACCAAATTATGCATTTGCTTCCAAATTTTGGTTATCCTTTTGATTACTGTCTTTATCATCCATTATTTTCTTTGGAAGGCAGCTGGCAAATACTCCATTATGTCATCAGTAAGAGTTCATTTTCTACATAGGAATACCATGCAGAGTAACAACTGTGACTTTTGCCCAGCTCTAATACTTAACTTCTTTTGTCAGGAAGTGAACTGATGCTGGCTTCTCTTTGTCTTATTCCAAGTTGGGGCATGAGATTTTCCCTGCATTAGAAGGTTGTTGAGACCTGAAGCCTGGGAAGGTAAGATGCCAGCATGAATACTGTCCGTTGAGAACTGTGGTTTAATTGAGTGTCTGGTGATTTAAGAGTGTAAGTCTTTCCAGCTGTTCCTGTTTTATGGTCTTGAACCCTTAAAGTTTTACCAAAACATGAACAGTGAAACACTTCTACAATGAAAAGGCCCATTAACATATTATTTATAATATTTAAACATAATTTTATATTTATTGAAATTGTTACTTAAAAGAAAGGAAAAATTGACACATAGCAATTTCTTTTTTTTTTTTTTTGAGACAGAGTCTCGCTCTGTCACCCAGGCTGGAGTGCAGTGGCCAGATCTCAGCTCACTGCAAGCTCCGCCTCCCGGGTTTACGCCATTCTCCTGCCTCAGCCTCCCGAGTAGCTGGGACTACAGGCGCCTGCCACTTCGCCCGGCTAGTTTTTTGTATTTTTTTAGTAGAGACGGGGTTTCACCATGTTAGCCAGGATGGTCTCGATCTCCTGACCTCATGATCCGCCCGTCTCGGCTTCCCAAAGTGCTGGGATTACAGGCTTGAGCCACCGCGCCCGGCAGACACATAGCAATTTCTATGTATAGATACTTTGTATATACAAGTCTATATTATCATAAAATGATAAACTAAGAAAAACATATATGTACTTTTTGTTTGTAGTTTTACTTTTTCTTCTGATTTTTTAATATAATATACTTTTTATTTACTTATTTTTGTTTGTTTTGAGACAGGGATCTTGCTATGTTGCCCAGGCTGGTCTCAAACTCCTGGCCTCAAGCCAGCTACCCACCTTAGCCTCCCACGTAACTGAGATTACACACTCAGCTGCACGCCACTGTACCCAGCACTAGACTTTTTTTTTTTTTTTCTGAGATGGAGTCTCGCTCTGTTGCCAAGGCTGGAGTGCAGTGGCTCAATCTTGGCTCACTGCAACCTCTGCCTCCCGGGTTCAAATGATTCTCCTGCCTCAGCCTCCTGAGTAGCTGGAATTACAGGCACCCACCACCATGTCCAGCTAATTTTTGTATTTTTAGTAGAGACGGGGTTTCACCATGTTGGTCAGGATGGTCTCGAACTCCTGACCTCACGTGATCTGCCCACCTCAGCTTCCCAAAGTGCTGGGATTACAGGTGTGAGCCACTGCATCCAGCCTTAGATTTATTTTTTAGATCAGTTTTAGATTTCCTCCCTGATCATTTTTTGAGGCCAGCAAAGTAAGGAGAGTAAAGACTTGAATCATATATTTTGTTAATATGGAGAAAAAAGACAACATTAAGCAAATCAACGAATTATAAAGTTTTGTCTCAGTACTTTCATGACTCAACCAGCATTCTATGGGTGTTTTCCCCAAAAAGTCTTCATTGGAGAAGACTAGCGAATGCACACACTCAGTAATGAGGATCAGGTGTTTACACTACTGTTGCTTACTCTCACCATTTGTTCAACATGCTTCTTCATTCACTGTGCCTTAGCTAGTTTTAGTAAATAAAATGTTTCCAATTTTCAGTGACTTACTTAAGCTAAGAAATTATAGTCCTTCACAATGAAATTATAAACAATATCCTTCCTAGTGACAAATATGGATTATTCTCTATGAAAACTTATTTATACCCAACATGTAGTACATTTAGATACAATATGTAGTTCATTAGATACAATATGTAGTTCATTTCATCATGTAAGTTATCTGGGTAACAGTCAATCTAAAAGAATCAGATTTTGCGGCCGGGCATGGTGGCTCACACCTCTAATCCCAGCACTTTGGGAGGCCGAGGCAGGCGAATCACTTGAGGTCAGGAGTTTGAGGCCAGCCTGGAAACATGGTGGAATCCTGTCTGTACTAAAAATACAAAAATTAGTTGGGTGTGGTGGTGCACACCTGTGGTCCCAGCTACTCAGGAAGCTGAAGCAGGAGAAATCTCTTGAACTCGGAAGGCAGTGGTTGCTGTGAGCTGAGATCACACCATTTCACTCCAGCCTGAGCGACAAAAGCAAGACTCCATCTCAAAAAAAAAAAAAAAATCTAAGATTTTGTTTCATAACTGGACTTAAATTTACTAATACATTTGATGTACTAATAATTATCAGTTTTTAATGGTGCTAATGTCATATAAATGTGATGTTAAACAACAAAAATTTTGTGAGATTGAATGTTAGCTAAATATCTCTACATATTAAGAATCTAATAAAGGCTTTAATAAAGTTACATTTATAGCACTAGGTAATAAAAGATGCAAAGGTCAGAAGTTAGTCGTCTTCTCTCACTGTTTCTTGGCCTATAAAAATCTGGTAGGGGTTTCATAGAATTTTGGCTACATTTGTGTGTTGTTATATGGCTGTGAACTTTTTTTTTGTTTTTTTTTTTGAGACGGAATCTTGCTTTGTCTCCAGGCTGGAGTGCAGTGGCGTGATCTCAGCTCACTGCAACTTCCACCTTGCGGATTCAAGCAATTCCCTGCCTCAGCCTGCTGAGTAGCTGGGATTACAGGCGCCTGCCACCACACCTGGCAAATTTTTGTGTTTTTAGTAGAGATGGAGTTTCACCATCTTGGCCAGGCTGGTCTTGAACTCCTGACCTTGTGATTTGCCCACCTTGGCCTCCCATGTTTCTGGAATTACTGGCGTGAGCCACCGCGCCCGGCTGACTTATTAAAGAGATCCAAGCCTATATTGTTTTATTGAACACATCTAATAGTTTTATTTTTGATTAATTTTTTTCCATTTTTCATAAGTTGCAAATTGAACTTTGATTGACACAGAGTGTCAATAGGATAGACCAGCCCAAGTGAAGTGGCACTGACATTGCATCTCCCTTTGGTTAGCGAAGTCTTTTATAATATTGTAAACATGGGGTTTTTTTTTCTGAGAAATGGTAGCACATTTATTGATCACCATGCTCTTAAGCTTTTCTATTTATAATTTTTCTTAGGTGTTTTATTTCTCGTAAACACATTTGTATAGTGTGTTTCAGTGTTCAAAGCACTTTCAGACATTCTTACTTGATTCTGATACTAGCCTTAGGAAATAGTTAAAGCACGTGATGTTATTTTGATTTTACAGAGTCTTAAGTGACTTGCCCAAGATCATATAGCCAACAAGCATGGAAATAGGGTGAAGACACCAGTTTTTTTCCATTTCACAGTCCAATAATCTTTCTTGGAGCTAAATGGTGCTGTTTGTTTACGTGACTAAGAACTGAGTTATTTTACTCATGTGAAAGGCCTCCTATGTTGTAACAACTTTTCCTTCAGTGCCATAGAATCGAATGAATGTATTTCATGTCAGTGTACTCAACGTAGCTTCTGTGTTTGGGAGCAGATAATTGGCGGTCTTCAGTCAGAAAACCAATTTGTGTAACTTGGATTCTGAATTCTGGAATTTCTCACCAACTGGAGTATTTGTACCTATTCCAGCATCCATCTTCAATTCCAGGAAAACATGGGTGATCCCTTATTGCTTGGTATTCACCTCACTAGATGGCACAACTGTTTGCTACTTGGCAGTCTGTGCAGAAGTAAGATCCAGAAGTAATTTAGCAAGAGAGTTACTTACATAAAGACTGAGAGCTACGTAGTTCTGGGTAAATGCTGGTGCAACATGACCTCTTTGTGTTTTGTGTAAATGCTGTGCTAGTACTACCAGTTGTCTATATCCACTTAACTCACATTTACTTTTGAAGGAGTCGATTAATTCTGTTTGCCTGAAATTTGATAATTGTGTTATCATTGAAGTCATAACATTTTCATAAATGAGCTAGAGCTTTAAAAGTAGAATCCTTGTACACAGTCATTGGTAGGCAGTGTTTACTTTTTTGTTTGGTAAATACCTGAAATTTTAAAACTCATTTTTAGATTAGCCAATCCAGTTCCTGGATAGTAATGTAATATTTGAATTTGTCTTTGCCTTTCCCTAGGTTCTGGTTTGACCTAACAGTGATAAGATTGTTTATCCTTTGATTTGCTTAAAATTACCATCAGGTTTCTACTTTCCCACAAGAGCACGTGATTGCTTTATCCCAGCTGTAAGACAATAGAACAACCTAGTGTTGCTTGGTTTACTTTGTATGCCTTTTTCTATTTGCATAAACCCTGATCTGATCACAAACTTGTATTTACACCACTCCCTTGACTCCTTCCAACTCAAAGTATTTATTGTCCAGTTAAAACATTTATGGTTAGTCATATAAGCTGGCTTATCTTTTCTTCTTTGAATTTCTTTTTTTTTTTTTTTTTTTTGAGATAGAGTCTCGCCCTGTCGCCCAGGCTGGAGTGCAGTGGCGCAATCTCGGCTCACTGCAAGCTCCGCCTCCCAGGTTCACGCCATTCTCCTGGCCTCAGCCTGCAAGTAGCTGGGACTACAGGTACCTGCCACCATGCCTGGCTAATTTTTTTGTATTTTTAGTAAAGACGGGGTTTCACCGTGTTAGCTGGGATGGTCTTGATCTCCCGACCTCATGATCCGCCCGCCTTGGCCTCCCAAAGTGCTGGGATTACAGGCGTGAGGCACTGCGCCCAGCCTCTGTTTTTCTTTCTTTCTTTTATTTTTATTTGAAATATCATCTCATTCTGTTGTTCCAGCTGGAGTGCTGTGGTGCCATCATGGCTCACTACAGCCTTCACCTCAAGTGATTCTCCCACCTCAGCCTCCTGAGTAGCTGGGACTACAGGCGTGCGCCACCAGCCAGCTAATTTTTATTATTTTTTGCAGCGATGGGGTCTCCACCATGTTGCCCAGGCTGGTCTCAAACTCCTGGGCTCAAGCTATCCTCCTGCCTCAGCCTCCCAAAGTGCTGGGATTACAGGCATAAGCCACTGTATCCAGCCTGAATTTCAATCTTACTTGAACAGCCTGAAGTAATGAGTAATGAGTTTATAGCTTTTAAAAGAGATCTTCCTTATCAAAAATAATTATACTATCTCATTTCAGGATTACTTATCTATGGTTCTGGTTATTTTTTCGAGAATGGAAACTGAACCCCATCTTTAACATTATTTTAAAACGTGAGAGTTATTTTAAAAGCGTGACAGGAATTGCTCTCATGGCTAAATTTTTTCCTTAAAAAGCCTTTAGCAGTCACAAATAATTGTTGCCTACTTAATTCTATTTAGAAAAATAGAGGAATTTTAGAAGGATTTTATTTTATTTTTGTTATTTTCAAGATACTTCTGAAAACCGTTTAGCACCCAGTTTCTTTTACTGTGTGGAATGCTGCCCCTTTCCTTCTGTGTTTATTTTGTGATGGCACATGGATAGATTGTGATGGTGGTCTCTATGTGGACTTTCTACTGGCGCGCGTGCGCGCGTGTGTGTGTGTGTGTGTGTGTGTGTGTTCGTTCCATTTCCCTTTTGGGAAGCAGGAATTGGAGCTGGAAGAGAAAGAAACAAATTATTTTCATCTAATCTTTTTTCTCCTCAGCTTAACTGACTTAAACTATGGAAAAATTGGTAATTTATATTTAAAATTTATAAATTGTAATTTCCACTATATATATTTTTTATTTATATATATAAATATTTAATATATATTTAAATTAAATATTAAATATATTTATATAATTAAATATATATTTATATATAATTATATATTTATATAATATATTTAATATATATTTAAATATATTATATATATATATTTTTTGAGACAAGGTCTTGCTCTGTCACCTAGGCTGGACTGCAGTGGCATGATCATAGCTCACTGCAACCTCAAACTCCTAGGCTTAAGCAATCTTCCCACCTCAGCCTGCAGAGTAGCTGGGACTACGGGTACCACCATGCTTGGCTAATTTTTTTTTTTTTTTTTTTTGAGATGGAGTCTTGCTCTGTTGCCAGGCTGGATGTGCAGTGGCACGATCTTGCTTCACTGCAACCTCTGCCTCCCCAGTTCAAGCAATTCTCCTGCCTCAGCCTCCCGAGTAGCTGTGACTATAGGCGTGCACCACCATACCCAGATAATCTTTGTATTTTTAGTAAAGATGGGGTTTCACCATGTGCCAGGATGGTTTCAATCTCGACCTCGTGATCTGCTCACCTTGGCCTCCCAAAGTGCTAGGATTACAAGTGTGAGCCACCATGCCCGGCCTAACTTTTTAATTTTTTGTAAAGACAGGATCTCGCTGTATTGCCCAGACAGATCTTGAACTCCTGGCCCCAAGCGATCCTCTTTCCTCAGCTTCCCAAAGTGCTGGGAGTAGAGGTGTGAGTCACTGTGCCTGGCCCTCCAAAATGTTTTTACTTTCATTTAAGTTTGGCACTGATATGCTATCCTTACTTTCCCTATGTTCCCTTAATCTTATGTTTATGGTAGTTTAAGAGAATCTAGACTGCTGCTTTGCCTAACTGATACCTCCCCTGGAAGCTATCACCAATCATATCACTGCCTCACATTGGGTAGGACTTGAAGTTCATGAAACATCTTTAATATGCTCATCTAATTCAAATTGATCCTTTGTGCTATATCTTGATATTCTTTTCTCTTATTTATTCGTATACTGCTTTATTAGACTATCACATTAGTTGTCAAAGCTAGTAGTTAATTCACATGTTGATTTTCTAGGCCTGTATCCTTATTAGTCTAAGGTGGAAGAAATAGAGATAAAATTTCTAAATACCTACCTAAACTGGAAAGGAATAAGGAAGAGAATTAATTTAGTAGAATCAACCTTTCTATTCTTGACAAAATCTGGTTAAAACAAACTGGTTTTATACACACATACACTTTTTTACACAGAATTATTGCTGAGTATAGTGTTGTCCAACTTGACTTCATAACTTTTTGGGTTGCTTTATAAATATTCGTTAATATTAAAGTGTTTTTTATTTTAAATGCTACTATGTTGAAATTGATCTGGTGCCAAACAGTGTCATTCTTATTAATTTATATCAATCTCTGTTTTATAATCCTTTGAACATATTAACAAGGAAAAAGGAATGATTGGTAATACCAAATATTATGGTTTTTGTTATATAGTTTTAGAGAGCTACAGGTAATTGGCTATAAAATATTTGGTTGGCAGTGGAGAATATTTTTAAAATTCTATAAAAAAAAGTAATAAGGAGTAGAACTACCAGATATTCAAATATATTATAAAGTAATATTATTGAAACAGTGTGGCAAAGGCCCCAGATTAGATGGTGTAGATCATTGAAGAATAGAAATAAATGCTGTTATTTATATAAATCTGACATATGTTAAAGGAGGCACTGTTAAACAGTGGGTCACGGATTGATTATTTAATAAATGGGGTTGGAATAACCAGTTGGCAGTTTTAAGGAAAAATGCATTTAGATCATTATACCAGATACCACAAAAAGTAAATTTTTGATAAAGTATGGACATTTATATGATTGAAAATCTAGAAGATAAAAACTCTGTAATTCTTTGGAGTTCCTAAGCAATTGGAAAACTGGAAAAAGAAGATAGTAAAAATTTGTTTTATTATAACAAATTTGCATTTGTTTTATTGTAAGTGTAGATCTGTGAGCATTATAGGAAAACCTGTCTGTTCCATGTTCACAATCTGAAAATTAGTCTCCTTTTTTCTTCACATCATCTGGAAACCGTTTTCCTTCCAAACTAGCTAATGAAACACAGAATGCAATTCTTTATCTAAAATTGTATTCTGTAGGTGTATTGAAAACTATACAGGAGCTCGTTGTGAAGAGGTTTTTCTCCCAAGCTCCAGCATCCAAACTAAAAATAACCTGTTTGAAGCTTTCATGGCATTGGCAGTCCTAGTAACACTTATCATTGGAGCCTTCTACTTCCTTTGCAGGTAAGCAAAATAGAAGCATGCTTTTGAGAAAACTAATGCATAAAGTAGTTATTCCACTAAATAATTAATATGCCCTTAGTTCTCGATATTTTTCCAGATACTGCATTATGTTTAGTTATCTCTTTAATACAGTTTTTGTTATTAATGTCATTTTTGAAAGGATTGTAATAAGCAGTCTCAATTTATTCTTTGTTACTGTTGTCAATATTTAACTTGACTTACCTAAACTACTAAGGTAGACCCATACTCATTATAGCAAATATGCCAGAAGTACCTGAATATTTGGGTTAGGTGTATTTAAAGTAAATTTTGTATGTGAAAGAAAAGGAACAACTTATGCAATACTGTACATGTAAGCTTAAGACATATGGTTAATATGCAGGGTCAGCTACTTAGTGCCCACTATGTGCTAGGCATAAAGAATACAATAGTGAACAAAATAGACATGTTTCCTAACTTCAGAGATATTTAAATCAATTTGGAGAGACAGACAAAAAGGCAATTAATTTGGGGAAACTGGCAATTCACAAGAGAGACAAAAGAAAAAACTACTTGCATGAAGCAATTATATGCACTGAAGATTACTTTCATTCATTTGTTTTGATTTTCAATTGTTTTTGAAATTTTGTAAAAGTAAGTAAACAGAATTTAGTAAGTCCAGGAGTTATCTGGCATAACTGTCATCATTAATTAATATTATCAAACTCATACTGAATTCTATCATAGATACTTGTGAAAATGGAGCTGAAGGTAATCATAAAAGAGAGACAAGTGGGCTTGAGAAGTTTGTATGCTAAGAAAGGTAACATGTAGGTAAAATAGTATCTTGTTAGAT
The DNA here is from genome assembly GCF_009764315.1 of Trachypithecus francoisi. NCBI lineage: Eukaryota > Metazoa > Chordata > Mammalia > Primates > Cercopithecidae > Trachypithecus > Trachypithecus francoisi. The sequence continues at coordinate 112,975,526 of NW_022681468.1, forward strand.
CCTGATTTCTTAGCTACTTTACATCAAGGAATAATTAAAAATTGGAGGAAATCAGCTTTTTAAAAATATGTGGTACTAAATAGTTTATTCCAAAACATATCATTTAAGCAATCTGGTAGATTTTATTTCTCATAATTTTAGCATCTGACTACTTCAGATACAAAAGTTTAAATATAAGCCCATTGTATCAGATTGCATTTCTGAGGGATGGCCATAGGATATCTCTCATTCCCACAAACTCTTCTGTAGTGTGACCTTGCCACTCATCCTTCAAGAGGTAGAGTCTGTTGCTATAGATTCCTTGAATTTAGGCAAGCACTATGACTGCCTTGATCATAGAATACTTGGGATGCTGCCTCATAGAATCAGCCACCATGTTGTAAGAAGCCTAAACAGCAGGAAGAACCAGCCCCAGCTGAACTTCCGGCCAACAGTCAGCCTCAACTGCCCACCATTTTAATGAGCCATCCCAGACATTCAGCTCATTCGAACCTTTAATTGACTCCTGACTTAGCTGCCAGTTTACTGCAACTACACAGAGAGCCCAAACAAAAGATGCCCAGCTGTCAACCCACAGAATCATGAGACAAAGTTTTTTTATCCCCCAAGTTTGGGGTGGTATGTTATGCATAAGTAGATAACCAGAACACCCATCTTTGGAATTAGGATTATGCTTGACTTTAAATGTATCTATGTTTGGAAAGCTGAATAATAATCTATTCTATCCCTCTAAACATTTTGTCAGTCACATATGGTAAGGGGAAGACCAATACCTACTTCCCTCATTAATCACTCTGGTGCCAGTTTGGAGATATAGTTTCCATCTGTTATTGATTGGATAATGAATTCTGTTTAATTCATTCATTATCATTAATATGTCAGGATAGTCTAGGTTTGGCTGCAGTAACTACCAACCCTAATAGTTTAGTGGCTTAATAAACAGAAGATTATTTCTCACTTATTATAGGTAATTAGTATGGATTGGCAAGCAGGGCTTTGCTAATGATAGTCACTTAAGGACTCAAACTGTTGGAGCAAGCACCATCTTGAGTGCTGCTGGTTGTCATAACAGAGGGAAAAGAAAGCTCTGGAAGTTCTCACACTTAAATTGAAATGATCTGTCCCAGAAGTGACACACATCACTACTGACATAACTCACTAGCCAGAAGGATTTTCATGGTCCTCCTCAATTATAAGAGGTGGCTGGACATGGTAGCTCATGCCTGTATTCCCAAATGAGAGGATTGCTTGAGCCCAGGAGTTTGAGACCAGCCTGGGCAAGATTGCAAGACCCTGTCTCTACAAAATGAAAAATAAAAAATATTAGCAGGGCATGGTGGTACACATCTGTATTCCCAGCTACTCAGGAAATGGAAGCAGGAGGATCCCCCAAGCCCAGGAGTTTGAGATGCAGTGAGCTGTGACTATGCCATTGCACTCCAACCTGGAAAAGAGAACAAGACCCCTGTCTCTTATTTTATATGGATAGATTAAATAGATAATATTTATTTGTATGTTTATATATTTATATTATTTACATATATGTAAAATAAGAGACGTATAATATATCCAAGTGTCAGGAAATACAATTCAACCATATGACCATAAGGTTAAGAGACAGAAATACATATCTAACATAGTGACCAAAAGATTTATAAGAATATCTGCCGGCCGGGCGCGGTGGCTCAAGCCTGTAATCCCAGCACTTTGGGAGGCCGAGACGGGCGGATCACGAGGTCAGGAGATCGAGACCATCCTGGCTAACACGGTGAAACCCCGTCTCTACTAAAAAAATACAAAAAATTAGCCGGGCGAGATGGCAGGCGCCTGTAGTCCCAGCTACTCGGGAGGCTGAGGCGAGAGAATGGCGTAAACCCGGGAGGCGGAGCTTGCAGTGAGATGAGATCCGGCCACTGCACTCCAGCCTGGGCGACAGAGCGAGACTCCGTCTCAAAAAAAAAAAAAGAATATCTGCCATTCCACTGGGAATTGTGAAGAGTGATTTGTGTGATATTAAATCCATAGCATTTGGGCCAGGTGCCGTGGCTCATGCCTGTAATCCTGCCAAGGTGGGAGGACTACTTGAAACCAGGAGTTTAACACCAGCCTGGACAACATAGTGAGACCCCGTGTGTACAAAACAATTTTTAAAAAAATTATCCCGGTGTAGTAACACATGCATGTAGTCCTAGCTGCTTGGGAGGCTGAGATGGGAAGATCACTTGAGCCCAGGAATGAGAGGCTGCAGTAAGCCATGATTGCACTACTGCACTCCTGCCTGGGTGAGAGAGCAAGATCCTGTCTCTTAACAAAATAAATAAATAAACAAATTAATAGAACTTTAATATTGTAGTTGCCCCAAAATGAAATTCCTTTGCCAGCCCATTGAATTTGTGAAGGGCATAGTATATTGTACCCCACAGGTGTTCAATGCCCCAGAGCAGCAAAGTTTCAGAAAGGAGTCCTTTTAAGCCATAGCTGCTCTGCAGACTTGAGCCAGAACTTAGAAATATTTCTAGTCTGAAGTACCCTGTAGCAGGCTAAATAATACCTTTTGAGTGAAAGTATAGGTATAATAGAAGGAAAAGAGTATATATATAAGAACAAGAGGTGGTGTTGAATACAAGAGAAAAGAATCCTCCAATCACAAACATTATGTGGGTCTCCATCCTGAATTCACACTATCTGAATGTCTGGGGGTAAAAAGCTAAGAATATAAAATAGTCTAGGCTGGTAATGTCATCAGGTGGTTGGCAGAAACAAATACAAATCAATTCTTGAAGAGCCTACTTTTATCCTTTACCTTAAAAAGCGTCTCACAGTATGAAAAGATTACCAAAAGTAGAATAAAAGAGGCACAATTTATTAAAACTAGCAGAAACAATAGGTAGTAGGGTAAGATATTCAGAAATCTGTATTTATTGGAAGAATCAGACACATGCTATAAAATAAGTATGTTTAATATGTATCAAAAAATAAGTGAGAGGTGGCCGAGCACGGTGGCTCACGCCTGTAATCCCAGCACTTTAGGAAGCCCAGGTGGGTGGATCGCGAGGTCAGGAAATTGAGACCATCCTGGCTAACACAGTGAAACCCCGTCTCTACTAAAACAAAAAATTAGCCGAGTGTGGTGGCGGGCGCCTGTAGTCCCAGCTGCGCAGGAGGCTGAGGCAGGAGAATGGCATGAACCTGGGAGGCAGAGCTTGCAGTGAGCTGCACTCCAGTCTGGGCGACAGAGCAAGACTCCGTCTCAAAAAAAATAAAAAAGGAAAAGAAAATAAAATAAGTGAGGGCTTAGAAATAAGCAAATTTGGCAAAGATCAAAACAGATCTCCAATGAATCAAATATAATTTTTAAAAATTCAGTACATATCTTAGTTCAATAAATTTTTTAAATTTAGTGTATGTCTTTAAACAGCAGATTAAACACAATAAAATTATTAATGAATTGGAAAATAGATAGGAAAAAATTACCCAGAGGGTAATCCTAAGAGAAAAAGAAATGGAAAATATTGAAGAGAAGTCAAGAAGCGTGGTGACCAGAGTGTGTGCCTACCTTATGTTTAATTGGAATTCCAGAAGGAAAGAGAGACTGGGGCAGAGGCAGTATTTGAAAAAGTAATGGCAGAGACCTTTTCAGAACTGATGAAAGTTACCCACAGATGTTAGAAGCCCAACAAATCTAAAACAGGATAAATAAAAATAAATTTACATATGGGTGCAACATAGTGGAATTGTAGAACACCAGTTCTAAAGGTGACATCACAAAAGCAGAAAAGAATGGCAGATTATTGTCAAAGATGCAACAATTAAACCAACAGCTGACTTCTCCATTGGAAAGAAGCAAAACTAGAAGACAGAGCAGTGATATTTTCAATATGCTGAGAGAAAGCAGTTAGCCCCAAATTTCTGTGGCAGTGAAAACATCTCTCAGGGAATGAGGGTAAGATGAAGATAACTTTTAATCAAACTTTGAGAGAGTTATCCCTCAGTAAACCTTCTGCCTGAAGGATATATATCAGGGAAAAGGAAGTTGATCCTATATGGCATGTGTGAAATGCAAGAAAGAACAGAGAAAGCTATTAATGTGTGAATATCAAATATTGTATTAATTATAACAATAATATTATCCTCTGTATTTTTTTAAAAGGAATTAAAACACATGATAGCAAATAAGTTGAAAGGATTGTAATTAAAGTGTACTAAGGTCTTTGTATGGGGGGAGGATAAATATGTAAGTTAATTTTGACCTTGATATTTTAAGATGAATATTAAAATGTCTAGGGTAACACATAATAGAAAATCAAAGTGTATAATTTCCAAATTAGCAGAAGGACAAAAATGGAATTAAAAATAACCAGTTAGTTAAAAATAAATTAAAAAAAGAAAGCTAAAAAACAGGATAAATAGAAAGCGTGACATAAGATCTAGGCTGTTCTGTAGTGACCATGTGAACTTGGAAATGCGCTTTCAAGAATGAAATTGTTTTCTGTAATAGTTTTTGGTCCACTAGTGGTTGAAATTGCTTTAAACTGAGGGCCTTTTGAACTTTAGTAACTAATTAGTGCCATCATTGAATGAGGTCCAAAATGATACCCCACTATTGCTAAAATCTGGGCTAGAATCAGTAGTGTCTCAGGAATAGGAGCAAGTATGCTTTTAGAAAATACACATCATTTTGCAATGGTAAAACCGGTTTTGAATTCATTTTCATTAATGTAAGCTAAAACTGCATATAGACATATTAAAAAAATGAAATCAACCGTACATTCCAAAATCTATCATGATTACATAAATTATAACCTATATTAATTGATCAAATGACTGAAAAACCTGATGTATTGTTACCTCAAAAATGTCCAAAATTACTTTTTAAAATGCCATTACTAGAATAATTCACTAAAGCTACCCCATGTCACATAAGGGTCCCAACTGATAATGAAAGCTAACCTCTTTAAAAAGGGCACAAAAATTGCACTAAGATACAGCAGCTTTGTTGTTGTCTTAAAGGAAAAAGACCAGGTGGCATCATCAGCATCTGAATGATGACCTACATGCACTAATGGATGTGTTAAATAGTGGGAACAGTTTTAAAGCACCACTGACAAGTTCAGGTAGTTGTGGAAAGAAAACCATCAAATAGTCAAGTTTATACTTTCATTTGAATGCCATGATGTGTTGTAAAAAGGGGGAAGAAGGGAAATTAAAAAAAAACAACAACCTTCTTTCTAGGTTTTCTGACATGCTTTTCCTATTACTCATTTTCCATTTTTATGTTTCTCTCCTCTCTAGTGTCAGGAAGGGCCACTTTCAGAGAGCCAGTTCAGTCCAGTATGATATCAACCTGGTAGAGACGAGCAGTACCAGTGCCCACCACAGTGAGTAAACTCAAAACAAATGCTTATTTTAAAACCCTAGACGAGACTGTTGTTGTTAGATATAGGGATTTGTATTTAGATCTATCCAGAAAAAAAAGCTTGAGTCTAAATTTTTCTATGGTTTTTTTTTTTTTTTTTGGCCAGGTACCCTTTTTTACATAAAAATGAATTTATTATCAGTATGACACAAATCACATTTTTTCCCAAAGAAAACAATGTTATCTCAATATATTAAATTCTGGTGTTAGCTCTAATGTGCTACACAGATATAAGGGACTGGTTTCTCAGAAATATTTTGAAATGAGCTAGCATATGGGGAGGAAGAAGAGTTTTGCCTATAAAGATCAGCAAATCTTTGGGTAACTTGTAGACAAATTGATGTTTTAAAATTGTCTTGAGACTTCTGGCCAAGATGGAGTAACAGGCACTGGATTTATTTCCTTCTACTTAAAACAACAAAAAATGGACAAAATATATGAAGCATTAAAATTTATGAAGACAGCTGGGCACGGTGGCTCATGCCTGTAATCCCAGCACTTTGGGAGGCTGAGGTGGGTGGATCATGAGGTCAGGAGATTGAGACTATCCTGGCCAACATGGTGAAAGCCCGTCTCTACTAAAAATACAAAAAAATTAGCCGGGCTTCGTGGTGGCGGGCACCTGTAGTCCCAGCTACTTGGGAGGCTGAGGCAGGAGAATGGTGTGAACCTGGGAGGCGGAGCTCGTAGTGAGCCGAGATCATGCCACTGCACTCCAGCCTGGGCAACAGAGTGAGACTCCGTCTCAAAAAAAAAAAAATAAATATGAAGACATTGCTATCAGTCATCAAAGGAACCATGAACCCTGAGAGATGGGAAATAGACTAGGTGAGCCAATGATTGCCTTAGATTACTGCCTGGAGAGAATTTCCGGGCTTTTGCGCAAGGTGGGGGACCTCAGGCTGAGTTTGGCAGACTCCGAGTTGAGATGATGGAGCTAAGAGTCCAAAAAGATCAAGGTGACTATATTGTGCTGAGGAGAGTCCTAGAAAAAAGAGAGCTGTATGAAGAGAGAACTCCAGAGATCTTCAGGTATTCAACTGAGTACTAATCAGGGCATGTGTGGGAGGAAAATACTTGAGGTTGTAGAAAAAAATCACCTGAAGGATTAGCGGTACCCAGTATTCACATAGGGCCAGGAAAAGTGTCTGTTCCCACTGAGACTGAAAATCTCATTATTCACGTGGCACTGGGTAGAGTACACAGAAAGGTGTTTCCCTGATAGTGGGGAATAACTAGCCCTAGATTAAGCACTGCTCCAGTCCTGCCTAATAAATTGTAAAAGCCTGAGCTGACAGAATCAAATTGTTTCCAAATAACTACATCCTAGATCAAAGCTCAACAATGCTGAAAACATCTAGTACCCAAGAGGTGAAATTAATAATGTTTCACATCCAATAAAATTACCAACCTCCAAAGAAGCAGCAAATGTGCTCAAAATGAGAAATATTAAGAAACTGAAAGCTGGGCATGGTGGCTCATACCTGCAATCCCAGCACTTTGGGAGGCCGAGGCAGGTGGATCACTTGAGGTCAGGAGTTCGAGACCAGCCTGGCCAACATGGTGAAACCCCATCTCTACTAAAATACAAAAAAAAAAAAAAAAAAGGCAGTGGTAGGCACCTATAATCCCAGCTACTCGGGAGGCTGAGGCAGGAGAATCGCTTGAACCAAGGAGGTGGAGGTTGAAGTGAGCCGAGATTGTACCATTGCACTCCAGTCTGGGCGACAGAGCAAGATTCTGTCTCAAAAAAGAAAGAAAGAAAGAGAGAAAGAGAGAGAGAGGGAGGGAGAGAGGGAGGGAGGAAGGAAGGAAGGAAATTGAAATTGAAACAGATGTTAGAAATCCCTGGTAAGCATAGTTATTAGAAATGTGTTACATAGATTCAAAAGTTAAGTAGAAACATGGAATATATATTTTTTAAAGGACCCAAACTGAACTTCCAGAGATGAAAACTAGTGTCTGAGATAAAAAACAAAACAAAACAAAAACTGGATGGTATTAACAGCAGATTACACACAATAGAAAATATTGGTGAGCTTGAAGATACAGCAATAGAAACTAAGAAAAAAAGAAATGCAGAAAGAAAAATTTTTAAATGAAAAGAGCATCAGTGAGCTGTGCGACAACTGCAGGTGGCATAATGTTGACTCCCTGAAGGAGATAAGAGAGAAGAGGGAACAGAAAAAATATCTGAAGAAATAAGAGTCAAACATTTTTCCAGATTTAATAAAAATGATCAATTCACCCATATAAAAAGTTCAACAAAGGCCTGGCACTCTGGCTCACACCTGTAATCCCAGCATTTTGGGAGGCTGAGGCAGGAGGATCACTTGAATCAAAGAGTTTGAGACCAGCCTAGGAAACATAGTGAGACCTCATCTCTACAAAAAAGAAACAAAATTAGCTGGGCACGATGGTGCATATCTGTAGTCCCAGCTACTTGGGAGGTGGGAGAATTGCTTGAGCCCAGGAGGTCAAGGCTGCAGGGAGCCAAGATTGTGCCCCTGCATTCCAGCCTGAGTGACAGAGTAATAAACCAAGACACATCATAATCTAATTGCTTAGAACCAGTGATAAAGTCTTAAAGGCAGCTAGAAAAAGACACATTACAGACAGAGAATAAAGTTAAGGATTTCAGCAGGCATTTTTCAGAAATAACACACCTTAAAAGAGTGGAACAACATCTACAATGTATTGTAAAAAGTAAACCTATAATTCTACATCCAGCAAAAATATCTTTCAAACACAAGGCAAAATAGGCAAATCAATCTTGGAAAAGATGAACAAAGTTAGGAGACTCGCACTTCCTAATTTCTAAACTTACTATGAAGCTGCAGTAATCAAGGCAAAGTAGTGCTGGCATAAGGATATACGTATAGATGAATGGAATACAATTGAGAGTTCAGACATACCTTCTTACATTTATAGTAAATGCATTTTTTATAGGGTGCAAGACAATTCAGTGGGGGGTAATAATAGTCTTTTCAACAAATGGTGCTGGAAAAACTGGATATCCACTCACAAAAGAATGGATTTAAACCCCTACTTCATACCATATATAAAAATTAACTCGAAATGGATCAAAGATCTAAATGTAAGAACTAAAACCATATAACTCTTAATAGAATAGGTGTCAATCTTCATGACCTTGGATTAGGCAATGGATTCTGAGTTATGATTCTAAAAGTACAAGCAACAAAATAAAAAATACATAAACTAGATTCATCAACATTAAAAACAAAAAACTTTCATGCTTCCAAGGATACCCTCAAGAAAGTGAAAAGACAATCTACTTCTGAGAGAAATTTTTTTAATCATAAGTATGAGACTTATACATATGATCTGAAATACATATATGTATTTGAATATATAAACAACATTTACAACTTAATGAAGAAACAACTCATTTTAAAAATGAGCAAAGGATTGGAAAAGAGTTCTCCAAATAATATGTACAAATGACTAGTAATCCCATGAAAAGACAATCATCGTTAGCCATCAGGAAATGATGATCAAAACCATAATGAAACCAAGTGTGGTGGCATACTTCTGTAGTCCCAGCTATTGGGAGGCCGAGGTGGAGGATCACTTGAGCCCAGGAGTTTGAGGCCAGCCTGGACAACATAGCAAGACCCCATCTCTTAAAAAAAAACCTTGGGGAGGGTGAAAAAAGGAAAAAAAAGTACATGAATGTTCATAGCACATAGCAGCATTATTTATAATAGCCAAAAAGTAGAAATTAATCAAATGTCCATCAGCTGATAAATGGATAAATAAAATGTGTTATATTCCTACTATGGAATATTATTCAGCAGGAAATAGAAATGAAGTAGTAATATATGCTGCAACATGGATGGACTTTGAAAACAATATGCTAAAGTAAAGGAGCCAGTCATAAAGGAACACATATTTTATGATAACATTTATATGAAATGCCCAGAACAAGCAAATCTATAGAGACAGACAGTAGATTAATGTTTGCCTAGGACTGGAGGAAATGGGGGGATGTTGGGGAGTGATGGCTAAGGGATGTGGGCTTTCTTTTTGGGAATGAAAGTGTCATAAATTTGATTGTGCTGATGGTTGTGCAACTCTGAATACACTAAAAGCCATTGAATTGTACAATTTAAATGAGTGAGTTTTATGGTATGTGAATTGTATCTCAAAGCCATAAAAAACCAGTAACTATTTAGAAAAAATGAAGGCAAAATAGAGATTTTCCAGGCATATGAAAGTTGAAAGAATTTATCATCACCAGAACCGCACTAAGTAAATATTAAAGGAAGTCCTTCAGGCAAAAGGACAATATCAGATGGAAATATGGATTTACATAAAGGGAGGAAGAGCACTGGAAATGACAACTACATGGGTAAATATGTGAGATCTTTTTCTTATTATTTAAATCTCCTTAAGAAATAATCGACCATTTAATGAAATATCATAACAACATAGTATAGGACTTACAACATACATAAAAGCAAAATGTATAATAAGGAAATACAAAGATTAGGAGGGTAGCAAGGAAAATACCCCACTGTAAGGTTCTTATGCTAAATGTCAAGCAGTACATCATCACTTGAAGGGAAACTGTAATAAGTCAAAAGTGTATGCTAGAAACTCTAGAGCAACCTGTAAAAAGTCTAAGCCACCCAATTAAGACAGAGATTGTAAAATTGGATAAAAATTAATGTGATATGCTATCTGCAAAAAATATACATTAAGTATAAAGACACAAAGAGGTTAAAAGAATAAAGATATGTCATGCTGGCCAGGTGCAGTGGCTCATGCCTGTAATCCCAGCACTTTGGGAGGCCAAGGGGGGGCAGATCACTTGAGGTCAGCAGTTCACGATCAGCTTGGCCAACATTGTGAAACCCTGTCTCTACTAAAAATACAAAAATTAGCTGGGCATGGTGGCAGAAGACTGTAATCCCAGCTATTTGGGAAGCTGAGGTAGGAGAATTGCTTGAACCCAAGAGGCAGAGGTTGCAGTAAGCTGAGATCGCATCACCGCACTCCAGCCAGGGCAACATAGTGAGACTCCGTCTCAGGAAAAAAAAAAAGAAGAAGAAAAAAAAGAAAACCCACCCAGCTCTACCATTACTGTGATATCTGAGGCTGGAGAAAATAATGAAACTGTTCAGACTACCCTCAAGTTTACAGACAGTGAGAAATACCCAAATGAAACTCCTTTTTATGAAACATTCTTGGAAAATCTAGAAGATAATGTCTCAGACATTTAAAAATTCTTAGCATTACAAGCTGAAGAAATCTTGGTGTGGTGATGATCTTTAGTGGCAGCTGTGCAAGAAAAATTAAATGAAATAGATAAAAACCAAAAGGGAGGAAGACATGTATCTAGAATATAAAAAGAACTCTTTCAAATCAATAATAAAAAGTCAATCCAATTAAAATTTGGGCGAGAAACCAAAAGAAGCAGAAGAAGCCATAGAGCAATTATTTCATGGCATTCCTGTTTACAGTTAAGCATTTCTTAAGTTGAGAAGCTGTGTTTGATATGGAACTCTTGGAAATCAAAAAGAACCAAATGAAAGAATAAGCAGGAAAAAATAAGTGGGAAACAGCTACTTGAAACAGATCCAAATCTTGACCCATCTGATACCCAGTTCTTAAGAGGATGCTAGAAACAACATGGAGATAATTGAGTCTTTGTTCCAGGAAATGGATGACCTGGAGCTGGGGGATGAGGAGGATGATCCAGACTCTAATCCTGCTGACCCAGAGAGTGACTCCACTGACAAGAGTACTGTCCCCATCTGTAGAGAGGCTCGACTGTCACAGCATACTGGCTATGCTCAGAGGGTTTTGATTTTCCTTTCCTTTTCTCCAAGAAGAAATGATTTTCAGGAGAATATTCTTCTGATAGATTTCATCATTGGACTTAATACACTTATCTTAAAATTTCAAAAAAGTCCATTGTATTCCTATATATTAATGACAATTAGATATGGAAATTTAAAAAAGAATTATTAATGATAGAATCTCAATGTATTAAGTACATAGGAATATTATCAGACAAAAATATGAAAGACCTATCCAGTGAAAACTAAAAAAAAAAAAAAAAAAAAAATTGCTGAGAGAAATGAAATGAAGACCTAAATAAATGGAGAGTTATATTTTGTTCATAGATTTGGAAGATTCAATATTGTAAGATATCAGTTCTCAAATTGACCTATATAGATGCAGTGCTATCCCAGACAAAATCCCAACAGGTGTTTTTGTAAAAATTGACAAGGTGGTTCTAAAATTACCATGGAAATGTGAAGGACCTAGGATAGAGAAAATAATTTTGGAAAAGAAGAACAAAGTTAGAAGCTTCTTCAAAAAAGAAGAAAAAAAAGAAGCTTCATACTGTCTGATTTCCTGACTGACTATAAAGCTACAATAATCAAGACAGTGTGGTATTGGCATCCAGATAGCCCACAATTGATTTTTGACAAAGCTGCCAAGGCAATTCAGTATGGAAAGGATAGTCATTCCAACAGATGATACTGGGGCAGTTTGGATATTCACATGCAAAAACATAAATTCAGACCCTTTGCCATGCACAAAAAAACCCTCAAAATGGGTCTGAATATAAGAGTGAAAACTATAAAACCCTTAGACGAAAACATAAGAGAAAGTCTTTGTGACACTGAATTAGGCAAAGACTTTTAGATACGATACAAAAAGCACAACTGATGAAAGAAAAAATTTCATAAATTGGGCTTCATGTAAATTTAAAACTTTTGTGCTTCAAAATGAAAAGGCAAGACACAAACTGGGACAAAATATTTGCAAATGTATATAAAAGATGGATAAAGGACATGTCTAGAATATATAAGGAACTCTTTCAACTCAATAATAAAAAGACAGCCCAATTAAAGTTTGGGCAATATATATACATATTTTTTGCCACCCAGGCTGGAGTACAGTGGCATGACTTCAGCATACTACAACCTCTGCTTCCTGGGTTCAAGGGATTCTCGTGTCTCAGCCTCCCGAGTGGCTGGCACTACACACATGTGCCACCACACCTGGCTAGTGTTTTGTATTTTTTGGTAGAGATAGGGTTTGGTGTTGGCCAGGCTGGTCTTGAACTCCTGGCCTCAAGTGATCCACCTGCCTTGGCCTCCCAAAGTGCTGGGAATACAGGCGTGAGACACTGCACCCAGCCTGGGCAAGATATTTGGATAGACGTTTTACCAAAGAAAATACACAAATGGGTAACAAGCACATTAAAAGATACTTGAGTCATTAGGGAAATGTAAATTAAAACCACAGCTGCTACTTAACACACACTAACACGGCTATTATCAAAAAGAGAGTAACAAGTGTTGGTGAGGCTATGGGGAAACTGGAATACATTGCTGGTGGGACTGTAAAGTAATATGGACACTTTGGAAAACAATTTGTGGGTTTCTTAAAGAGTTAAGCATGGATTTATCATATCACCCAGCAATTTCATCCCTAGATGTCTACCTGAAATAACTGAAAACATGTTCATATTAAGACTTGAATATGAATGTTCATAGTAGCAATATTCGTAACTAAAAAGTGGAGATAATCCAAACATCCATCTACTACTCAAGGGATAAATAAAATGTGGTGTATCTATAAATGGAATGCTATTGAGCTATAAAAAGAAACAGAATACTCATACATATAACATAGATAAACCTCAGTTATGCTATGTGATACAAACTGCAAAACACCACACTTTGTATGTTTACATTTATATTAAGATACGATTAGCAGTTGCCTAGGGTATGAGATTGGAATGGGGAATTACTGCAAATGGACATGAGATCTTTTTTAGGGTAATGGATTTATTCTAAAATGGGATTGTGGTGGTGATTGCACAATTCTGTAAATTTTAAAATTCATTGAATTGTATACTTTTTTTTTGTTTGTTTGAGACAGGGTCTCACTCTGTTGCCCAAGGCTCTAGCAGTGCAGTGACATGATCATAGCTCACTGCAACCTTGAACTCCTGCACTCAAGCAATCTTGCCTCAGCCTCCCAAGTAGTTGAGACTACAGGTGTGCACCACTTTGCCTGGCAAATTTAAAATTTTTTTTGTAGAGACTTGCTGTGTCTTGCTATGCAGCCCAGGCTAGTCTCCAACTCCTGGTTTCAAGCAGTCTTCCTGCCTGGGCTCCCAAAGTGCTGGGATTACAGGCATGCGCCACTGTGCCCAGCTGAATTTACATACTTTAAAAAGGTAAATTTTGTAAATTGTAGATTATACCTCAGTAAGTTGCTTTTAAAAGCCAGTTTTTCAATAGGTGGTGCTGAGAAAACTAGATATCCACATGCTAAAGAATGAAGTTGGACCCTTACCTATCACCATATACAAAAATTAAGTAGGGTTGGGTGCAGTGACTCATGCCTGCAATCCCAGCACTTTAGGAGGCCCAGGTAGGCAGATCGCGAGGCCAGGAGTTCGAGACCAGACTGGCCAGCATGGTGAAATCCCGTCTCCACTAAAAATACAAAAAATTGTCCAGGCATGGTGGCACGTGCCTGCAGTCCCAGCTACTCAGGAGGCCAAGGCAGGAGAATTGCTTGAACCCGGCAGGCGGAGGATGCAGTGAGCCAAGAACACGAGATTCCGTCTCAAAAAAAAAAAAAAAAAATCAAAGTGGATCAAAGACCTAAACGTAAGAGCTAAAATTACTAAGAGAAGAAAACAGGGGAAATGCTTCATGAAATTGGATTTGTCCACGATTGCTTTTATGTAACACCAAAAGCACAGGCAACCAAAGAAAAGTTAGACAAATTGGACATCAAAATTTAAAATTTTGGTACATCAGAAGAACTATCAGCAGAGTGAAAAGGCAATCCATAGAATGGGAGAAAGGTTCACAAATCATGTAGGATCTGATATGCAGAATATATAAAGAACTTCTAAAACCCAACTACAACAAGTAAAAGAACAACCTAATTCAAAAATGGGCAAAGGATTTGAACAGACATTTCTCCAAAGAAGATATACAGATGGCCAATAAGCACATGAAAAAAGATACTCAACGTCACTAATTGCTGGGGAAATGTAGATCAAAACCACAATGAGGTACCACTTCCATCCTTTAGGATGGTGACTACTACTAATACAAACAAACAATAAACAACCAGAAACCATGTGTTGGTGAGAACACGTAGAAATTGGAACCCTTGTGCATTGTTGGTGGGAATGTAAAATGGTACGACTACCTTAAGAAAATAGTATAGCAAGTCCTCAAAAAAAAAATAAATGTAGAGTTCCCATATGATCTAGCAATTCCACTCCTGGGTGTACATCTAAAAGAAATGAAAGAATGGACTCAAACAGGTATTTGTATACCTACACTCATAGTGTTGATGGCTGTTGTGAGACCGTGGTTCTTTTCAGTTTAAAAGGGTTTAAACAAGAGACACACAACAGAGATGCAGCATATAGCAAATTTATTGCCAAGGAAAAAGAATATTTTGAAAGTTAGGTGCAGAATCCCTGAAAGGATTCAGGGCAGGCTGCTCATGAGAATGAAACAGCAAAGACTGGCACTAGGGAGACTCCCTTTCTGAGAGTCTTAACATTATTACTCATGAGGAGGTGGGAAGAGCTGTTACTAGTAACTATGTTTTGGGTAGTCCTCTGGGTGCACATGCCAGTACCTGTACATGTTTGTTCACACATCACATATCTCATTAGCATCTTAAATCTCTCCTCAGGGATGTGTTTTTACAATTATAATGAGCAATGGGTCAGTCTGAGGACAAGTAAAATCAAAATGCACGTGCTCCCTACAGGGAAATTCCTTACTGGAGATAGCTTTGTTTGAATGAGCTGGACTCCAATGTGAATGCTGGGCTTTATTGTGTTGACTGTATGTTCACCCCTGTAACCAAGAACATGGTTACTTCCTTGACTGCCTCTCCTGCCTCAATAGCAGCATTACTTACAGTAGCCAAAAGGTGGAAACAGCCTAAATACCCATCAGTGGATGAATAGATAAAATGTGGTATATACCTATAATGGAATATTATTTAGCTTTAAAAAGGAATGAAATTCTGATACATGCCACAACATAGATGAATCCTGAAGAAATGCTAAGTGAAAAAGTCAGACACCAAAGGTAAGTATTGTGTGATTCCACATATACAAGGCACCTAGAATAGGCAAATTCATTGAGACAGAAAGTAGAATGGTGGTCACCGGGGTTGTCAGGGGAGGAATAGGGAGTTACTGTTTAATGGGTAGAGTTTCAGTTTGGGATAATGTAAAAGTTCTGAAGGGCCGGGCGCTGTGGCTCACGCCTGTAATCCCAGCACTTTCGGAGGCCGAGGTCACAAGGTCAGGAGATGGAGACCATCCTGGCTAACATGATGAAACCTCATCTCTACCAAAAAAAAAAAAAAAAAAATTAGCCGGGCGTGGTGGCGGGCACCTATAGTCCCAGCTACTGGGGAGGCTGAGGCAGGAGAATGGCGTGAACCCGGGAAGCAGAGCTTGCAGTGAGCTGAGATCTCTCTACTGCACCCCAGCCTGGGCAACAGAGCGAGACTCTGTCTCAAGAAAAAACAAAACAACAAAACAAAAACAAAAAGTTCTAGAGATGGTGTGATGGTTGCACACAATGTGAATGTACAATAACCCCTCATTGGTGGTTTAGCTTTTAGGGATTTCTGTTACCTGCAGTCAACTGTGGTCTGAAATATTAAATGGAAAGTTCCAGAAATAATTCATGTTTTAAATTGCACACCCTTCTGAGCAGCATGATGAAATCTCCCGCTGACCTACTCAGGATGTGAATCATCTTTTTGCCCAGCACATCCACACTGTATATGCCGCCCGCCCATTAGCTATTTAGTAGCCATCTCATTATCAGAGCACCTGTTGCAGTATCACAGTGCTTGTGTTCAAATAACCCTTATTTTACTTAATAATGGCCCCAAAGTGCAAGAGTAGTGATGCTGTCATATTGTTATAATTGTTCTACTTTATTATTGCTAATCTTAATATGTCCAAGTTATAAACTTTATCATAGGTGTAGGAAAAATAGTATATTTAGGTTTGGTGCTGTCTGTGATTTCAGGCATCCACTGGGGTCTTGGAATGTATGAATGTATCCCCCGTGGAGAAGAAGGGACTACTGTACTTAATGCTACTGAACTTAAACATTGTTAAAATGGTAAATTTTGTTATTTCACCACAATTAAAAGTCAGTCAGCCTGAGATGCCATTATTAAATAATGCTATCAGTTGATGTGTTTTATTGTGCTCAGAATTATCACTTATCAGGAAGGATAATCTGTTCCCATACTTTACTCCTGTACATGAGTAAAAACATGTCTTTTAAATCGTTTGTTAGGTTTGTAGATCTTTGCTAATTTGTAATGTCTGGAGCCACATTAATTTTTAAAGTGCTTGATGGTTAAATAACCATGAAGAAATTCTCAGAGAATACAGGAGTTCAAGACTAGCCTGGCCAACATGGTGAAACCCTGTCTCTACTAAAAATACAAAAATGAGTCAGGCATGGTGGCAGGCGCCTGTAATCCCAGCTATTCAGGAGGCTAAGGCAGGACAATCGCTTGAACCCGAGAGGGGGAGGTTGCAGTGAGCCGAGATTGTGCCTCTGCCTGGGCGACAAAGCGAGATTCCATTAAAAAAAAAAAAAAATTGCCGGGCGCGGTGGCTCAAGCCTGTAATCCCAGCACTTTGGGAGGCCGAGACGGGCGGATCACGAGGTCAGCAGATCGAGACCATCCTGGCTGACACAGTGAAACCTCGTCTCTACTAAAAAAAAAATACAAAAACTAGCCGGGCGAGGTGGCGGGCGCCTGTAGTCCCAGCTACTCGGGAGGCTGAGGCAGGAGAATGGCGTGAACCCGGGAGGCGGAGCTTGCAGTGAGCTGAGATCCGGCCACTGCACTCCAGCCCGGGCGACAGAGCGAGACTCCGCCTCAAAAAAAAAAAAAAAAAAAAAAATTGTCAGAGAATGGAAAGATTTTAAATTGATCATGGGGTTAACTGGAAAGGTTAATGCTAGAGGTCAAATCTGATATAAACAAGTTTGGGAATAGTATCCTGCCATTAGATCTCGAATGCACAAGTACCATGCTTGCAATTCATCAACAGCATTTTCCCCAAAAGGTTTGCCTCTTGATTTTTTTTTTTTTCCCAGAATGTTCAGTGACATGGTAAGGACTTAATTATTTTTAAGAATCCATACACATATAAAACAGCTTGACTTCTGTTTATAAAGACATACTTGTTAAAAAAAAAAAAAAAAGAACTCAAGTATTAAATTGCTGTTTTTGTTTTTTTAATAGAAAAAAACATCATAACAAAGATTTACAAGAGAGATAAGGTATTAGGCTTAGCTCACAGTTCATTTGATCATTTTCTTCAAGGTTGAACAATCTCAATAACTGCAAGGCCATAACTATAAGCAAACAAATCACCACCCCCCCCCCACACACACATACACAAAAGCCTTTTACTGTGATGAGATACATAGCATGAAAATAAAATTAGATTCTCTGATGAGGAGAGCCGATTATGAAGACTGGGACTTGCTTAATAATGTTAGCTCATATTATGAAAATCATAGCATAAAGGTACATTATATTTTTAAAACTTATTAATGACCTTCCTTCACCAAGGACATCTTCCTGCCACCACACTATCAAGCCTTATTTCATTGATAAGTTTATTCATGTCGCCTTGTATGCTTCTGAAATGTAAGCCTCCCCAGGCAATCTTTTCCAATTTATTCCTAGCATAAATCCACATCCTAAAGTCTTAGCATGCATTTATATTGTTGTTATACATCATCCCTACTGCAATAATGCCCTAATGCTGACAACACAACTCTTGAAATGGAAAGCAAGCAGTGTAATGATATGATCATGCACATAACATGCCTATGTGTGCCAGGTACTATGGTTAATATTTCAGGTATTTTAACTCCTATAAATCTTAACTGTATGGGGTAGGCGGTATTATTACTACAATGAGAAAACTGAGGTTTAGGGAGGTTAAACCCATGGTTTTCTTACTGCACTTCCACAGATATGGGTGTTAGTCTCAGGGCTCGTTGGCTAGAGGGAATTTTTGTCCCTAAATAGTCCCAATTAGCCACAGGTTTTATTATTCCTTGTTTCCTTGGTATTTTCTTGCCATCTATTATTGTCATTGCTATTGTCATTGTTACAGTGACTCACTCTCGCAATCTTTTCCCCTCAACCACCCTTTTCTAACTAGTATATCTCAGAGAGGTCACCAGGCTTGTTGGAACTTTGGGTAAGAGGCAGTGAGCAAAGACGGGGAGGGGCGGAGGGTGTGGGCAGGTGTGCAGGGAACTTATACGTGAGACTTGAAGGGGGAATCCGACATAACTCAGTGTTCTGAGGAGTCTTGTCAGGGTGCTGAAAATTTTTGATAATTCTAGGTTAGTTTACCTCAACACATCCATCACAAACAGAAGGGGTTGGCTTATATATGTGAAGAAGATGAGAGACATGTAGGTAGGTATGCATAGCAAGAAAAATTGCGATGGAGAAAGTATCTTAATTCTTCGTTATTTTTCATAGGTCATGGAGAACACTGAAGAAACGTCAAAGTGAACCAAATCATTGCTTTTATTTTACAAAGGCAGAAAATGAAACACCACTAGGTAAAATAATTAAAAATTCAATCCTTTATTTCCTAAATAAAACGCTTGTGTAACCTGTCTTATCATGAACCATAATCCATTCTGCTGCAGGGTGTGTGTGCTTCTGTAATGTGCATCAGTCCATCGGCAACTGCTAAGTAGGGGATGATACCAGTATTCAGAAGTCACATTGGCTCAACATGACTCTCCCCAGAAAGCTGATGTGCTGAAGCAACCAGAAGCAAATGTTCACACACCTAGAGAGAAACCCTAAGGGATACATGAAGATCTTATGAAAAAGGATGAAAATCCTTTAAGTGCAAGGAGTAGCCTGCTTAGTGGCTTCAAAACCACCTCATTCTTCCTATGTTATCTGAGAAGCTGCAAGTACTGATGAAAAAACTGAGAAGACATTTCTTTCACCTGGCAATTAGAAAAAAGCACTGACTGATGGATATCTCTGTATCATTCTTTCAATATTGATGAAAATGCTTTCTACTAGAAGTGACTGATTTCAAGGATCTGTCTCTCAAAGAAACAAAAACCCAAAAGTTTGACTGCAAAAGATTGACTAATTCTAGGTGCAAATACCAGTGGAAATTTAGGATTGTTATTGTACTACACAGGTTACAAAGTTCCAAAACTATTTTCCTTATAAGTTTTAGTGCATGATGTTTCAGAATGCAGTTTTCATCGTTTTAGGTGCAACATTAAGAACTGGTTAGGTCAGAACAATTTAGTTTCTCCAGTTTTTTCCACCGAAGTTACATGGGAAAAAAGGGGAAGAAAAAAAAAAAGGAATAGTAACTTTAAGGAAGTGTGAAAATAAAGTCTTGGAGTAGTGGAAAGGTCTGGGGCTGGTAAATGGCTTAGGCAGAAGCGCGTGCACCGGCCGAACATAACAGCTCGTCTCTGAACTATGTCCTCGTCAAGGATGGGATGCACGCTGGCTTCTCTACAGTCTGGCCCAGTGTAGGCACTGTAAATTCAGCATGTCACTAGTGTCACCGATTCATTCATCACCCATCATTCATTCATTTCACAAACACGTAAGGGTGAGCCACTGAAGCAGAGTATACAAAATGAAAAGCTCTCACATAATTTTAATAGACTTTATTGTTAGAAGTTTTAGATTTTCAGAAAAACTGAGCAGATAGTACAGAGTTCCCCTATGCTTCCACCCACCCCAGGCCTTTATTAACATCTTGCACTAGTGTGGTATATTTGTTTAACCAATATTGACACATTTTTACTTTATTTTTTGAGACAAAGTCACTCTGTCACCCAGGCTGGCTGAAGCCTATAATTCACATGAAGGGTCCTCTTTCTGTTGTATGTCTTTATGAATTTTGATCAATATATAATGCCATGTATCCACTATTATCATACTGTATACAGTAGTTCCACTGCCCTAAAAATCTCTACTCCATGTATTTACCCCTCCCTCTCTCCCTCTGGCAACCACTCTTTACTATCTAACTTTGCTTTCTCCAGAATGTCATATATTTTGAAATCATATATTATGTAGCCTTTCAGACTGACTTCTTTCACTTAGCAATATACACTTAAAGTTCCTCTATGTCTTGTGACTAAATACCCCATCCCCACCTTTTTTAAATAGCTAGGCCATATGATTTTTTTTTTTTTTTTTTTTTGGTTTAAAAATTTACTGTGGCAAAAGGTACATAAGATTTAAATTTTAACCACTTTGAAGTTTACAGTTTAGAGGCATTAAATACATTCGTTGTATGTACCAACCACCACTATGCACCTCTGAAACTTCTTCATGATCCCACACTAATCTCTGTGCCCCTTAAACAATAAATTCCCATTTCCTCCTGCCCCCTGTGACAAAAAATAATCTTTGTTCTACTTTGTCTCTGTGAATCTCACTAGTCTAGGCACCTCACATAAGTGGATTCATATAGTAGTGTCCTTTTGTGATTTACTTCACTTAATGTCTTAAAGGTTCATCCATGATACAGTATGTAGCAGAATTTCCTTCTTATGGCTGAATAATATTCCAATGTAGGGATATAACACACCATTCATCTGTTGGGTATTTGGGTTGTGTCTGCCTTTTGACTACTGTGAATAATGCTGCAGTGAACACTGGTATACAAATATATCCTCAAGCCCCTGCTTTCAATTGTTTTGTGTATATACCCAGAAATGCAACTGCTGAATCAAATGACAATTCTGTATTTAACTGGAAAATCACTATACTGTTTTCTACAGCAGCTGCACCACTGTGTATTTCCATCAGTAATAAGAGTTCCAATTTCTCCACATCCTTGCCAACACTTGTGTTTTTTAATTTTAATAACAACTATTCCAGTGGGTACGAAGTGGTATCTCATTGTGGTTTTGATTTGCATTTCCTTACTGTTTAGTGATGTTAAACATTTTTTCATGTGCTCATTGGCTATCTGCATGTCTTCTCTGGAGATCTATCCAAATCCTTTGCCATTTTCAAAATCAGGTTTTTATGTTGTTGCATTTTGGGAGTTTTGTGTGTACTCTTGATGTTTAATCCTTATTAGGTATGTGAACTGCATATATTTTCTCCCACTCCATAGGTAATCTTTTCACTCTGTTGATAGTGTCCTTTGATGCACAAAATTTTAGAATTTTAATGAAGTCCAATTTGCCTATTTTTTCTTTTGTCATCTGTGAATTTGGTGTCATATCCAATAAACCATTGCCACATCCTAAGAGTTTTATGGTTTTAGCTCTCACATTTAGGTCTTTGGTCCACTTTGAGTTAATTTTTGCACATGGTGAGGTTGCAACTTCCATTCTTTAGTCATGTGGTTATCCAGCTTTCCCATCACTATTTGTTGAAAAAACTATCCTTTGAATAGTCTTGGCACCCTTGTCAAAAATCATTTAGCTACAGATGAGAGGGTTTATTTCTAGGCTTTCCAGTCTATCCCATTCATCTGTCTGCCTTTATGCCAGAATCACATTGTTTTGATTACTGTAGCATTATAGTAAGTTTTAAAATCTGGAGGTCTAAGTCTTCCAATTTATTCTTTCTCAAGACTGATTTGGCTATTTGGGATCCCTTCAGATTCCATATGAAATTCGGGATGGGCTTTTTTATTTCTGGAAAAAAAAAAATCCTAGGATTCTGATATTGTAGTGAATCACTTTGAGTAGTACTGACATATTAACAATATTAGATTTTCCAATCCATGAACATGAGATGTGTTTCCATTTATTTTTATCTTTAAGCAATGTTTTGTAGTTCTCATTGTACAAGCCATTCACCACCTTAGGTAAGCTAATTTCTGTGCATATTATTATTTTGGGGCTATGGTAAATGGGACTGTTCTTGTAATTTCCTTCTCAGATTGTTCACTGTTAGTGTATAGGAATGCAACTGATTTTTGTGGGTTGACTTTGTATCCTGCTACCTTACTGAATTAACAGTTTTTTTTTTTGGTGTGGAATCTTTAGGGTTGTCTAAAGATCTTATCATTTGTGAACATACAGGATTTTACTTCTTACTTTCCAACTTGGATGTCTTTTCTCTTTCTAGCTCAGGCTAGAACTTCTAGTACTGTGTTGAATAGGAATGGTGAAAGTGAGCACAGTTGTCTTGATCTTAGAGGAAAATCTTTCAGTCTTTCCCCACTAAGTATGGTGTCTACTGTGGGCTTTTAATGTCTGGCTTTTATTTGTTGAGGTAGTTTCCTTTTATCCCTCATTTGTTGAGTGTTTTTAATCACAAGAGGCTCCTGGATTTTGTCAAATGCTTTGTCTGGATCAATGGAGATAATTATCTGGTTGTTCTCCCTTCGTTCTGTTAATATGGTATATTATATTGATTTTTGTATGTTGAACCATCCTTGCATTCCAGGAATTCATTCCATTTGGTTATGCTGTACAATCCTTTTAATATGCTGCTAAATTCAGTTTCCTAGTATTGAGAATTGTTGAATCAGTGAAAATAAGGAATCTTTTCTTCTGTAATCTTTATCTTGTGGTATATTTGTGTCTGTAATCTTTTCTTGTGGTATATTTGTCTGGCTTCAGCATCACAATGAATTAGGAAGCATCCTTCCTCTTCAATTTGTGGAAAAAGTTTGAGAGGGTTTGGGGTTATTTCTTATTTGGTAGAATTCACAAGTGAAAACCATCAGGTCCAGCGCTTTTTTTTCCAGGAGAATTTTGATTACTAATTCAATCACTTTACTGGTTCTAGTTCTATTTGGATTTTAAAATTTTTTTCATAGTTCAGCAGTGGTAGGTTTTGCATTTCTAGGATTTTGACCATTTCATCTAGGTTATCCAAGGTGTTATTTTATAACCCTTTTCATTTTTCTAGAATCTAGAGTGCTGTCCCCATTTTCATTTATTTTAGCAATTGAGTCTTCCTTTTTTTTTTTTTATCTAGGTATTGGCTTCTCAACTTTATGGTCTTTTAAAGAACTTGTAGTTTCACTGATTTTTCTCTAGTGTTCCTAATCTTTATTCAATTTATTTTATCTGTTCTAATCTTTATTATTTCCTTCCATCTGCTAGCCTTGGATTTAGTGTGTCTTTCCCCCCTCCTTAAGTTACAAAGTCAGGCTGTTGACATAAGATGCTTTTTGTTTTTTAATGTAAGCATTTATGTCTGTAGATTTCCCTTTTAGCAGTGCTTTCACTGCATCCTATAAATTTTGGTATGCTGCATTTTTCTAATTTCTCTTGTGATTTCTTCTTTGACCCATTGGTTGAGTGTGTTGTTTAATTTCCACAAGTCTGTGAATTTTCCAATTTTCCTGTTGTTATTGATTTCTAACTACATCCTGTTGTGGTTCAAAAATGCTTTGTATCTTCTTCACTTCTTTGTGTGTGATATATATCTTTTAAAACTATGGAGGCTTGATTTGTTGTTTCTGCTTTCAATAATCCCATCTCAAGTTGGCTGATTCTTTCTTCTAAAGAATAGATTCTTTGCTGCTGAACCCCTCTAGTGAAAATTTCATTATACTTTTCTCCTCCAGAATATTTTTATAATGCCTATCTATCTCTGTTGATATTGATTTTGTTCATTTATCATTTTCCTGATTTCCTTTAATTCTTTGTTCATGCTTTCCTTTAGTTCTTTGGGCATATTTGAGTTGTTTTAAAGTATATGTCTAGTTTAATGTCCTTCATTAGGACAATGTCAGTTAATTTTGATCTTTTGAATGGGCATTATTTTCCTGTTCCTTTGTAAGGCTTGTGATTTTTTTCTTGAGAATTGGGTATTCACTATTATAATATGGTAACTCTAGGTATGAGATTCTTTCCTTTCCCCACGGTTTTCTAGTTCATTATTTTTTTATTTTTAAAAGCTGTCATCCATTCATTTTGAGAGTTTTCCAAATTACTTTTATAAGACTATTCCTTTTGTGTGTGATCACTGAAGTCTCTCTTCCTTTTATGTCATATTCAGCTATTTTGACATAAATTCCCTTGAATGCCAGGTGCTACCCTAGATTTTACAAATTGGCTTTGTGCCAGGTAATCCTCCAATACTTACTTTGACCTGCTTTTGAGCTTAGGGACCAGAGCAAGGTGAAAGCTTAGGTCTTAGAACTTTCTGGGCAAGTGTTTTCCCTGGGCATATGCATGTCGCATTTTAAATACCCCCTGTATATATATAACTGTTCTTAATTTCCTAATTTCCCAAAGTCTTACCCCAGATTCTCCTCTGGGCTTTAGTTGTTCTATTTTACGTTTCCACCTATAACCTCCTGCCCCATGTACCTGTGGTTCTTTGCAGCTTTTATAAGCAGTGCCCACCCTTCCAGTTAGGCAAAAAAAAGATGAGACCTTGTGTCAGTCCTTCAGGTATCCCCAGACAGGTTAGAAAAAAATGTACACAGTAATATGCCAAAAAAGTCTATTATGTTTTCTCCAGTTCAAGGGAGGGAACTGGGCTGCTGCTGCTTCAAGACTGTCACAATGCAGGGAGGGATCGGGGCAGGAGCCACTAAAAACTCAAAAATTTCCTACCATTCTGAAGATGACTGGGAATTCTTTTGGTTGCTGTAAACCTTTGACTGTTTTCCAAAGCTCTAACGAAGTTCGTTCAGATGGTTGCTACTTTTTTTTTTTTTTTTAATGTTTTGATGGGGAAACAAAAGCCTGCAGCTTCCTAGTCTGCCCATTTTGCTGATGTCGCTGGGGTCAATTATGTTTTATTCCTCCCTATAATTTTAGTATTACAAGACCTTGAATAGAGTATGTTTATTAAGTACATTGATTAAATTTTGGTTAGTGAGAATTAGAAAAATGTCAATGGTCTCAAAATTCTCCTCAATCTGATCATTTGCATTTAAAAGCAACATTAATGAATATATTTTCTTTCAATTTCTTCTAAATTAATCAATTTGCCTGTTTTTGCTGGCTGTGATAACAGTCACTATAGAGCAAGAACTTTTATAAATCTGTTTTAAGAAATGAAAGCTTCCGGCTGGGCACAGTGGCTCATGCCTGTAATCCCAGCACTTTGGGAGGCTGAGGCGGGCAGATCACCTGAGGTTGGAGTTTGAGGTCAGCCTGACCAACATGGAGAAACCCCCCCTCTACTAAAAATACAACATTAGCCGGGCATGGTGGCGCATGCCTGTAATTCCAGCTACTCGGGAGGCTGAGGCAGGAGAATCACTTGAACCCAGGAGGTGGAGGTTGCAGTGAGTTGAGATCGTGCCATTGCACTCCAGCCTGGGCAACTCTGTCTCAAAAAAAAAAAAAAAAAAGAAAAGAAAAGAAATGAAAGTTTCCATACCAAAATATTAAGTGATACTTATTGGCTTCTGCCAGTTTCCTACTTTGTAGTAGCACATGTTCTTGTAACCTGTCTTCAGTTGTGGCATAGGGTAGATATATGTATATAATATATAAATATATAAAACAAAAATAACAGGTCTTGCAAATATTTTATTATTCTTCCCTATAAAGTAAGTTTCTGGTACCACATTCTTTATATCGCGTGTTCGTTTTGTTCATTTAACAAGGATATTATTACTAATGCTTATTTTATTATTTTAGGATTTTCATTAAGCCAAATCATACCCAGTTTCTACAAATGAAAATCAAAGTCAATCATCTAAAATTTCATGATTTCTTCCCATGAAGAGGATCTGGAGTCTTCTGTTCCCATTAAAACTGAATTTATGGCGGTGCAAGCCCGGGCCGGACTGGGTAAAAAATGACGGAAGCACATTTATATTCTTTAAAATTTCTGCAGATTGCATAGAAAGTTCTCAGATTTGTAAAAGTTTATTTCTATTGTAATTCTTGGAATTCTTTGCATGTTCATTTTGTTAAATTTGCAATATAAACCAGTTGCACATCTCTTGCTATCTGGCCTCCTAGGTTGAGGGTTAGGGTTTGCTTTAAGCAAAACTGAGATAACTATAATGTGAACTGGCCTGCTGGATTGCCCACTTTTATCAATATGCAAGGGTGGATCTATTTCTAGGTCTTAATTTCAAGGTTTACTTTCCCTTTTCCTTAGATTTTACTTGAATCAAAGGGCATGGAAATATATTTCTTGCTTAAGTCTTATACAAAGGAAACTGTGGCCCCAGAAATTATTTTGCTTTGAAAGTATGTAGATGAAATAAGTATTTTTAAATGTCTTGATTAAATAAAGCATTCTATGATCTGATCGTCAGCTCAGTATGTAGGCTAAGGGTATACCTTTACTTCTCTTTTTTATGCTCAAATTTTTTTCATGTGATTGTTATTTTCAGTTTCACAGAGGACTACAATGATTGTCCTCTCTAGGAATTTAGTTTGTTTTTAGCTAATACTCCTTTAATGCTTCTAAGACAGGCCTTTCAAAATTGTAATAAATGAGTTACACAGATTTAACTTTGGCTAAATTACCATTTCCCTTCCTCACAGAACTGCAAGGCCTCTGAGAGGCAGGGAGGATGACTTTTGTTCTTATCAGTACTACTACTGTTTCTATTAGGTCAATTTTTTCCCTTTTTACTTTGCACTAAGGTTGCAACCATGTGACTAAATGATTTTAGTGTTCGTAACAAGCTCCAAAGGCTCAGCTATAAAAAGGAACCCTTTAAAAACATCAAATATTGTATGAAATTATCCTGTATCAGACTCTCCTTTGAGAAGTGGCAAAACATTTTATGAGTATTTAATTTGCTTAAAATAATCCGTTCAATTCTAAGGCTCATTTTGTTCATATTTTCAGTTTTAAAAATCGCTTTTCCTCTACTATTCAACCAATTCTGGTTAATATCAGGGA
Source organism: Trachypithecus francoisi (assembly GCF_009764315.1). NCBI lineage: Eukaryota > Metazoa > Chordata > Mammalia > Primates > Cercopithecidae > Trachypithecus > Trachypithecus francoisi. Next base: position 113,002,845 of record NW_022681468.1, read on the forward strand.
CAATAAAGTTTAAAAAATTAATGGCCGGGCGCGGTGGCTCAAGCCTGTAATCCCAGCACTTTGGAGGCCGAGACGGGCGGATCACGAGGTCAGGCGATCGAGACCATCCTGGCTAACACGGTGAAACCTCGTCTCTACTAAAATACAAAAAACTAGCCGGGCGAGGTGGCGGGCGCCTGTAGTCCCAGCTACTCGGGAGGCTGAGACAGGAGAATGGCGTAACCCGGAGTCGGAGCTTGCAGTGAGCTGAGATCCGCCACTGCACTCCAGCCTGGGCGACAGAGCAAGACTCCGTCTCAAAAAAAAAAAAAAAAAAAAAAAAATTAGACTTATGTGCTATATGAGCACATTCAAAGACTAAAATTTTGAGGTATTTTAATAATAGCTAAATAGCAAGAACTAAATATAAATATTCATAGATGAAAAGTTTTGACAAATTTTTCTTTCCTCAGGAACTAGGATTCAGAATAATCATAAATTAAAGGAATATTCTAAGTATTTTTATCATATATATATAAATAGCAAGAGAAATATTTTCAGTTTTTAAAAAAAGGGATAAAAGTGATAAAAAAGGAAAAGGAGGAATAATGCTAATACATTTGACTTTACTTACCTTGCAAGTATTCTACTGTCCTGTTAGAACAAACCACTGACTGTTACAAAAGTAACATTAGTTACATCATATTGTATTAGGTGGAATATGCTAATTTCTCTCTTGTAAAACAGTCTGGAGGTGGATAGTCCACGCCACTTAATGGCGTTTCTTCAACGAGGTTGTACAGCAACCAGATCCTTCTGTTGTTTTTCTTCCACAATGGTGTGTTGCCTCCTCTTCAGGGTCCAAGATGGCTCACTACCAGATCCACATTCCAAGCAACAAGATTGAGAAAGGGGCAAATAAATGGTCATGCCATTTTAATGACACAAATCATTGCCCCTCACATTCCATTGTCCAGAACACAGTCATACCTGCACAGGAGACTGGGAAATGTAGTCTTTATTCTAGGAGGCATACCCAATTGAAAAATCAAAGGTTCTATCATTATGCAAAAAGGAAAGAATGGATATTGAGGGAAAATTGGTGCTATCTGCACATCTCTTATTTAGACACTTGTATAGAAATTCAGACTTGAAAATCATTCTACCGGGAATATGACAGGAATGACTAGCTGACAAATACCAACTATTCTGGGTTTTCGTTTATGAGGAATTAGTTTACTTCCTTTGTTCATCCAAAAGCAATGAAATGCAAAACATTACCTGAATGAGTTCCAAGCTATGTTTTATTGGTATAAAACCAAAATAAGATGATGTAATACTCTGGTCTACCAGTTAGCTATATAGACCTAGGTGAAAAAAAAAGATTTTTAAGGAAAAAAGAAAAATGTTTTACTTATGATAAAACACCGATTGGTCTTGTCAATTTATCTGACCAAAACAAAAATAGTTCTTTAATTTTTATCAAATAAGTAAAAAGTCAGTAATATTGTTACTTCTGAAAAAATTCATAAAACTGAAAGGCAGAGAAAAATTTCTCAAACCACCAGTATATTTTTCTCCTTTATTAAGGGAGAAAAAAGGTCTTCATGATTCTGCTAAAAGACATCAGCTAACAACGCAAGGGGTAGTCAGGGAATGTCTTAAATCTCTGTCCTACTGATGAATCCCCTTTTGCTCTTCCTATGCAGGAAGACTATTTAAGGTCACGTCACACAGCAGCTACACGATCTGGTGCAACACAACTAGAATCAGTTTGCTTGTGCCTGATGCAAAAGCTCTGAACTCCTAGTCTGTGTTATGTCCAAAGTTGTCCTTCATCTAATACATTAAAAACTACCCTCGTGATCTTAGAGCATCAATCAAAGCTACAAAAAAGATATATCTAAAGTTATTTTTGTTTGAAATACGCATAGCCCAAGTTTTCATTTTCTGAAAAAGGCAGAACCCGAAAGTTATATATTATGAAAGCCACTTTAATTATTATTTAGATGACCCCAGATGTATGAGTGCCATTATTGTTGTATAGCTATGAAACAGATCATCATCTTTTACCTCATTACATTTCCTCAATATAAAGTTCCCAGTGACTATCCGATCACACCCAATTTCTCCATTTCCAAAGAAGCCGAATAAGGGAACACTAGGAAAAAACTTTCTGAATGCATCAGCCTCAACATTCCCCTTGGCTCTGTAATACTGAAAGCCCCTGCCAACGCATGCAAACATGAAGCCAATGGTGTTCTGCTCTGGAATGTTGGCCGCTTTGAGGCGCTGCATTGCAGCCTCGGCAGTCTTCTCATCACTGACGTCCTCGTTGAGGAGCACAGTGGCACTCTGGATTCGGTGTCCACTAAATGACAGTCCAACCACACCTGCGGCATCAATATCCAGAGGGTTCCTGGAAAATTTAGAAAAGTGGCAATATCTCATGAAACATTAAAATTTTTAAGTACAGAAGCAAAATCCTCCTGATTCACTGATGGGAGGCTGCTGCCTTTAGCAGCCTATGGAGGCTCACCCTCTCAGATGAGTAAAATACGGTCAAAAATCAAACTATTAAAATAGATCAAGAGAAGCCACCGTTTTTTTCAGTCACAAATACAAAAGGGCAATGCACATCCATAACAATTTCTGAAACCCATATTCGGTTATTAGAAGGGACGGTTTCCTTACCTTTCTGAGTTCCTTAAAAGGAATGTTATAATTTTATTAATATACACAAAGATATCCATTAAACGAAGCCTTCTGCTATTATTTACAATGTTAACATCTTTTCCCCCCACTTCAGCCGTCAAATTCTGAAATACATATATTAAAAATATAATAATGGAGGGTGATTTTATTTTTTTGGAGATAGGGTTCTCTGTTAGCTAGGCTGAAGTGCAGTGGCACAGTCATAGTTTACTGCAGCCTCAAACTCCTGGGATAAAGCAATCCTCCTGCCTGAGTCTCTCAAGTAGCTGGGGCTACAGACACATGCCACTACACCTGGCTAATCTGTAAACATTTTGTAGAGATAGGGTCTCACTATGTTGCACAGGCTGGTCTCAAACTCCTGAACTCAAGCAATCCTCCTGCCTCAGCCTCCCAAAGTTCTGGGATTACAGGCATGAGCCACTGTACCCAGTCTTAGAGGATAATTTTGAAAACCTATTAACTCTAGAAGTTTTAGCTTTATGTCTAGTCCACTAGAAAATATGTTTTTTGTCTTGTTTATTGCTTTGAGTCTAGAATTCAGCTTAATTTGATGGTAAAAACTCATGTTTTTGTATTTGCCTGTTTTTTTTAAAAAATGAAATATCCTTACAAAAGAAAATACAACACTGATAAAAGTTATAAAGCATATAATATAGTGAACATCCACTAGGGGAGAAACAAGTATGTTACATTTCTATCATGCTTCCAACATCTGAATCTATAAAATGGGCAAGATTCACTGGATTACTGAGAAACTAAGACACAAAAAGGTTAAGTGACTAAGGTAATAAGGCTAGCTAGTAGTAAAACGAGTTTGTGAGGGGCAAAATCTATCTTCTGAAGTCCTCTGCTGCTTTTAAAACTTTATCACATTTCCTCTTTGGTACAGAATTGTTAATACACATTGTCAATCTTGCCTCAAAGAATTATTCACCTTCCTTTTGGGCACTGGATCAGTTGGGTTATCTGGACTTTATTAAAATGGAGCACTCATTTACTCAATGGTTTCTCTTAACTGCTGACAGAGTATTAAGACCACATTAAAATTAATGGGTCATATGAAGAGTAATGATTGGGGTGGAGGGTGTTTCTCATACTAGGTATAAAAAGTAGATGATATACAAATTGCTGTACTAACAAGCTAGCGCCTCAGATGTTTTAAGTCCGAGTGAGATACCTGCATTTCAAAGGTAAACTGTATGTTGAATCACCATTGCCCTATCGGTATACAATTTAAAAGTTAATAGCAAAGATACAGGAAAAATTAGGCAAGAGGGGAAATAACTTAGATAGTCACCAAGAATTTGGTGTATGTATGCACAAAATCCAGTGTTTGATATTCTACTGCCTGGGATTCAACGTACTTGGCTTTCCTCTTTTCCTCCTTCCTGGCAGTCCAGGGACCTCAACTTTAGCTATTTTCCCAGATCTAGCTCACAGAGACTACCAGAAGAGAGAGTATAACTAGGATGACTTACATCATTCTTACAGATACTGATCTCCAAATCTGTCCCCAAGTCACCACTCTAGGATGCAAATATTAAACAGAGTGGGAAACAAATACTAGTGTTTACAAGCATTGAGGGTGGGGTAGGGTCTCATTTTCCTGCTGGAAACAAATGACATTTATGTCCACCTAATGGTTTCAAACTCAAAATGGTATGTACTTTCATTCAAGATGGAAAGGAAGTAATGGCTCCCAAGACAGAAGAGCAATATTTTTATCTTTGAAAGCAAAAGCCTTAGTAACAAAAATCAAAGATCCACAATTTTTGAGCTTGAAAAAGCCTTTCAAAAGATCTAATACAGAATTTCCAAAAACCAGTAGGACTTGCAAGATGCTCTGTGAAAAAAAAGCTTTTGTGACCAAACAGATTTGGGAACTGTCACAGGTAATACTATTCCCCTTCCAGATTTCCAATGCACTGGGCATATTAGAAGCTCTGAGAAGTTTTGCATAAAGATACACTTGAACCATGTGTTTCCTTTAAAAGAGGCAACTAGAGAGGAGGTGACACATTGAGGTCACAGGGAGTAGCACATTTGTCAAAGGAAAGATCAGCAGGCAATGTCAAAATAAATTTTAAGGAGAATGTGAGTCCAACTAAGAAGTTCTTAAAGGACAATATATATAAAAATGTAATTATTCAACTGTAAGCAGAATTATGTTGAGTAAGCCCCTTAGCCAATGTCTACTACAAAATGGAATGATTATCTTAGCAATTCTTTAAACATGTTTTTTAAATTGTTAACCCCAAAGTGAGAAAACCTGAGACCATTTCCCCTCATTCACAGAGGAAATCAGACACACAAGACATACTTTTCAGAAGTCAGTGATGACAGGTTGTCCACCTGGCCTCCAGCCAAGATGATATTCATATCACTGAAAGTGCTGACTACTTGCTGCAGATAATTACTGGCTCCCACCTTACAGCAATTATAACCGAAGACAAGGACCACACGAAGTTCAGGGTTATCTAAAAGACCTGCAGAGAAATGAAGAGCAAGAGTTAAAGACAGCCTTAAAACAAATTATTTTATACATTTTGCAAAATGAAATGTTACTGTTAATAACTTGCATTCCTCCTTAAGGGCAATTTAGTGGCTTAAGGTATGAAATTTTCCATTTTTTTAATCTTATTTTATATCCTCTTCTATCTCTGTATCACGTTTTCCATTTCTTACAAACATTATGCAAACTCTTTATGATTTTTTTCTATTAAAAAAACCAAATGGCTATTTGTATTAATAAATAATACAATGAACACAAATAACGAAGCAGCTATGTACTGAGCAGCAATCCTTGGTGGACCAAGGTGCAAGTTGGCTCCCGGTAGGGAACAAAAGAGAACACTGGTTTACATAGAGCTGTGCTAGTAGCAGTGAGAATTTACAGACGTTTTATTTTTTAAAGGAGAGAAAAGGCGCTAACCACCTATAGTGTGGTGAACAGTGCCCCCTGCCCATGCAAAAGGTATATCCACATCCAATCTCTGGAACCTATGCATGTGAGCTTATTTGGAAAAAGGATCTATTTTAAATTTAATTTTTTTTTTTGGTAGAGATGGGTTCTTGCTATGTCAGTCAGTAAGGATCTTGAGATTAAATCATCTGGCTTATCCAGGTGGACTCTAAATCCAATGACAGTGTCCTCATAATGAAAGATATACAAAAGGAGTGACAAAGAAGAAAAGGCAGGATGACCACAGAAGCAGAAACTGGAGCGGCAGGAAGAGAAAAAGACTCTCCCCTAGAGCCTCCCGAGGTAGCACTACCCCTACTGCCATCTCAGTTTCAGACTTCTGGCCTCCTGAACTGTGCAGAATAGATTTCTCATTCTATGCCACCAAATTTGGGGTACTTTGTTACAGAAGCCTAGGAAACTACTACATCACTGAAATACAGGCTTTATTCACCTCCTCCGGGGAAGCAGGTGAGAGTAAAGGCGAATTAGCGTTTGCAAGTTCCTTCCAAAGCAGGAAAATGTTAAATTCTGTGACACAGGAACTAAAAGCTGCTACCACTAGGAGGCGGCAGAGCGTAACAGAGACAGCCTACTCCCTCTGCCCACAGCTCCCAGGTTTCACTGGAGCTTCTGGGCAGCTTGTTTATAGACTATCAATTTGATTTTTTTTTTTTTTTTTTAACTTTTAAGTTCAGGGATACATGTGCAGGTTTGTTACATAGGTAAACGTGTGTCATGGGGGTTTGTTGTGCAGATTATTTCATCGCCTCGGTAATAAGCCCATTCTCCATCAGTTATTTTTCCTGATCCTCTCCTTCCTCCCACCCTCCACCCTCTGGTAGGCCCCAGTGTCTCTTGTGCCCCTCTTTGTGTCCATGTGTTCTCATCATTTAGCTCCCACTTATAAATGAGAACATGCAGTATTTGGTTTTCTGTTTCTGTGTTAGTTTGCTAATGATAATGGCCTCCAGCTCCATCCATGTCCCTGCAAAGCACATGATCTCATTCTTTTTTATGGCTGCATAGTAGTCCATGGTATATATGTACCACATTGTCTTTATCCAGTTTATCACTGATGGGCATTCAGGTTGATTCCATGTCTTTGCTATTGTGAATAGTGCTGCAATGAACATGCATGTGCATGTGTCTTTATTAATAGAATAATTTATATTCCTTTGAATATATACCCAGTAATAGGATTGCTGGGTCAAATGGTATTTCTGTCTTTAGGTCTTTGAGGAATCACCACACTGTCTTCCACAATGGCTGAACTAATTTACACTCCCACCGACAGTGTATAAGTGTTCCTTTTTTTCCACAAACTCACCAGCATCTGTTATTTGACTTTTTAATAGCCATTCTGCCTAGTGTAGGATGGAATCTCATTGTGGTTCTGATTTGCATTTCTCTAATGATCAGTGATGTGGAGCTTTTTTCATATGATTGTTGGCTATATATATGTCTGCTGCCAGCATTACCAAACAGAGGTGCTTTGGGACAGGAAAATGAATCCAATACCTAATACACTTGTGTTTCCATTTGATTTGACCACATGACTTCCACCTTGACAGACCTAAGGTGGTTACCAGAGAGGACAGTTACTTAGGGAAACAAAAGGTATGCAGATGCGTGAATGACCAATTACTAACACCAAATAATGACCTATTCTGGGAAACTGCCTCTGGTCCATTTCCAATTCTCTGTACAGTAAATTACTGACTTGGACAGTAAAAAGAATACTGCTTTCATGACATCATATACCCCAAACCATTGCTAAAGGGTCTTTTTTCCCCTATAGACTAGCCCACGAAATTTTGAGATAATATGTTTTCTTCATTAGAACAAAGTTTCAGAGTTGGGAGAAGCCTGTGAGATCAAGTCTAGAGTTTTATTTTACAAACAAGGACTACCAATGCCAAGAAGTGACTACTACCCCAGGACAATATAATGACAGACTCTACATTAAAACCCACATCTCCTGACACTCGGGGCTTTAGCTTTTAGAAACCTCATGACTTCTAAGTCTCAACCTTTCCTACTGTTTTCTAAGCTCTAGATGCTCTTTTACAATTGTCCACTGAACATCCTACCTGAATATTCTAAAGGCAACCACTCCCATTCATTTAACAAACACATACCCAATGTAAAGAAAAGTAAAAAAAAAAAAAAATTTCAGGACCTCCAAACTCCTTATGCCAAAGGGAAAGTTAAGCCTAGAGGCTGAGTCAAGTGAAGCACCATCCTCTCTCCAAATTAATATTGCTACTTCACAACCCTGTGTCAGAGCTTCATACATTAGCCAGACCCACTCCCTCACACACCCCCCACCACCCCACCAGGAAAGGCAAAAGGCTTTAGTCATCTCCAGATGACTGCTCCCACAAATCATTCATAAGGAAAATCTTTGCTGGCCTCAAAACCTTTAAGATGTACATCCTCCCATAACACAAGGACATGTCAATTGTAACTTTAGGTCTGCAATCTATTCAATTCCACACTGATAATGTCCATTACAAGCTTATCTTCCCAGATGCTGCACAAAAACAAGAGATCAGTAATGTGTCCACCTACTTGAGACGTCTGCATAACTGGTTCTTCCTTTCTTCAAAAGGTTCACCTTATGTAAAATGTAGATTTACTGAGCACTAACTAAAGTCTCACAGGAACGTGACCATTCACCTCACGCCTATCCTTCCCCATCCTTCCTTCTCTCCTTTAAAAACATGTATTGAAAACCTTTTCAGAGTACACGGCCACTCGTTTGTGACTAGTGCTTTTCCCGGATACACCCTCAATGTCTGGCTCAGTAAACCTCGAATGACTGAGATTTTTGCCTCAGTCACACATTCCAGTTAACACCATCTTCTCCAGTGGTGTTCTTTCAACATCTTCTCTAGTGGGTTTGTTCTCAGCTAATGGAACACTTCCCCCTCCCAATACACAACCCTAGAAAGTAAAATCACTTTCCCCTACCCCAACTTAGAGAACAAACCCACCTTAACCAAGGCTGTCTGACAGAGCAGAAGGCACTGTATTTAACCAACAGACTACCTGTGCTACTGGTAAATAAGAGAGGGTAGGTACAACTCCAACTCCTTGACACTCAAAATTCAAAGGCCTAAAATATGAGGGAAGAGTAGGGAGCAATGCCAATTTTTCCTGAAAGGTTCTGGGTTCCCAATTCATAGGTAAAGGATCATCAAGGACCCAATGTTCTGGGCCACCTGCCATTAGTCAGAATCTGACTTCAGATTTTATTCTAGAATTTTCCAAAAGTTGATACATTAGTAGGAACTTACCACAACTATTAAATACAATTCCAGAAAAGTATTTATAAGGCACTTTAAACAGTGTAACCTCCCGGTGAACCTTTCAAGATGATAAACTGCTTATAAAATGTAACCTCAGGTAACAGAATAAATTGGCCTGCCATGTAGGATTGGCAACTATAAACAAGTTAGCTACTGCAGTTGTCCACCAAGAGATGTCTTTGGTTTTGGAATAGTATGAAACTGTTCTTTCCAGCAATAATCTTTAAGGTAAATTTAGCAAAGAATTACCCCATCCTCTTAGGAATTTTTCATCCACCAAGCCCCCACCCTCCTCCTTGGCTAAAAATCCCCACCTGTGGTTGATGCATTTGGAGTTGACCCCGATCTCTCTCCCCTAGTGCAAAACCCCATCACAGTGGTCTCCGAAACAAAGTCTGCCTCACTGTCTTGAATAGATGTCAGCACTGCTTTTTCTTTAACACTAGCTTCCTGTCACATCTGCTTTCTCAAGGGCTGGGCAACTTCGAAGGCAGAACAAGTTCAATCCCTTGAGTTTCAACACTGATTCCCTCTGCTTCACACCTGGTACTGCCTATGACCCCTCAAGACTCTATGACGTCTTCAGATAATTTTAAAACTTTGTCCTACTTCAAATTTTTTTGGAATCTGACAAGTCATTGAAGTCCATTTTTACCCCGTTTGGTGGCTGGCAGAATTCAAGAGGAGTAGTTAAAGGATCAAAAAGCAGGGAGCGGAAAAAACCGAAACAATCTACAAGCTAGATCACCAGATCACCAATCTCACAATGAACACTAGTACAGATCACTGTTCTAAGTACATTATAGAAATTAACTTATTTAGGCCGGGCACGGTGGCTCATGCCTGTAATCCCAACACTTTGGGAGGCCGAGGCAGGCGGATCACCTGAGGTTTGGAGTTCAAGAACAGCCTGACCAACATGGAGAAACCCCTTCTCTACTAAAAATACAAAAAAAAAATTAGCCAGGTATGGTTGCCCATGCTTGTAATCCCAGCTACTCTGGAGGCTGAGGCAGGAGAATCACTTAAACCCAGGAGGCAGAGGTTGCAGTGAACAGAGATCGTGCCATTGCACTCCAGCCTGGGCAACAAGAGCAAAACTCTGTCTCAAAAACAAAAACAAAAAAAACAACAACAAAAGAAATTAACTTATTTAATGCCTGTAACAACCTGTTACATATTGTTTTACTCCTAAAAAGTCTGTGAGGATTCAATACTTTCAAAAATCACATTTAACATGCAAATTATATCCATATTACAGAACCTAAATCAGACCAGACCAAAGTAAAATTAAATACACACCCCAGAACTGGCTGCCAGAAACAACTGTGCCTACTGAGCTATGGAAAACACAGGACACTTCCAATCCTCTCCTTCAAAGAGCAAAGGCAACTGGATTCTTCAGAACTTCCTCTCTTGACCCTACAACGTAAAAAACCAACAGGAAAGCTTTTCTAATGGGAATCTCCACAAATGAAACTGAAACCCAGAAAATCACTGTGCCCCAAAAGGCAATGTTACAGGTTTGTGCTTCACCTAGAAGAAAGTCAGAAGGATATTTGTAAAAGGAAAAGAGAGGGAGGATCCCAGGTGTGAGTCAACTGCTATACAACTAACCATCTCAAGCATTCTCAAAGGAGCAAAAAGGTTCTGACTCTCAAGCTGAAGCCCATCTTGCCAACACTCAGCAGTGCTAGGGCTGCTTTCTCAAGCTCTCCTGTCTCTGGTACAGACAGGTAGAGCCGCCAGGCACTGCTCTGAGTCTACAGCCCCTTCCCTGGATTACATGAAGGTTCAGAGGAAGAAGTGCATGACCACTGCCAGGGAAGGAAGCTTCTCTCCTCTCTGTTGCAGCTGGGGCTTTCAGACTGTGCTTTGGTGGGCAAAGGGTTCCAAAGATGTCTTCAGTGTAGGTGGAGGAGAATGAGCAACCTCAGTTCAAGGCCTAACATGCTCCCTTCACCCTTCAACCTAGAGGCTCTGCTTTTATCTGCTTTATTTTTATGTTGACATCCCATGGAAGACTGTACAAATGAACTGTTTAAAACAAAAGCTAAGAAATGGCTCAAGGAGATCCTTACTGAGTAGTCTTAATAAAGCCTTTGCATTAGCAGAAGGGAGGGATGTCAAAATAATATTACAGCAGTACCAACCCTGGACAATCAACAAGCACTACTGAGCCTCCTCCCCAGCCCTCCTCCTCAAATCACTGAATCTAGTCCCTTTTGCTTCAATTATCATTAATTACCTGATGATTCCCAGATTAGTATCTTTCCTCTAGACCATTCTCTAGAGCTCCAGTCCAATATATCCAACTGTCTATAATCAATATCTCCATCTCAAATTCTAAACACGTCCAAAACAGAACTGATAATCTGATCCTCCAACCTGCACCTTCAAGTCTTCTTCACCTTAATCAATGGTACTACACAGCTGCACTAGCCACAAACCCACATGACATCGCTGCCACCTCCCTCATTCTCAACACCCAACATCTCATTAGTCACCACATCCTGTCCATTCAGCCCCAAACTTCATCTTGAATCCATCCACTTCTCTTCAACTCCACTCATCACTGCCCTGCTCCAAGCTGCCATATCCTCTTTCCTTAGCCACTACAACAGTAAAATGTTTCTCCTGCATCTACTTTTTAAAAAAAATTATTTTAACTGAAAAAATTTAAAGGCATATATTTATCATGTACAACATGGTGTTCTGAAATATATATATACACTAAATGGCTAAATCAAGTTAATCCTGCATCCACTCTTGTACTCCAAAATGATCACCACACCATAGCAAGACTGGTATTTTCAAAAGATCTATCAAATTATGCCACTCCTGTGTTTAGAAACCTGGCTTCCTGCTGCACTTCCCTCAAATATTTTTGATCTGTGGTTAGCTGAATCCATGAATGTAGAACCCATGGATATGGAAGGCCAACTCTACCTAAAATTAGGACACAAGATAGCAAGTGAAAGAACGGAGATGGCCATTTTAAGCTGGGCAAAGCTTCAATTTCCAGAAGAAAATGATGCCTTGGAATAAGCCAAAACTGCTGACATCAAGCAGCTCAGCAAAGGACACCTATAAGAAAGTTTCACAGAGCACGATAGTTCTGGGGTTGTTTTTCATTCCAGTTTTCTCATTCCTATACTTGGCACTATAATGCAAATATGATCTAACAAATACAACAATTTTATCACAAAAGGGTTTCTTCTGCTCAAGATTTTGGCTCTTTCTTATAAACTGACAAAACTAGGGTCTGGCTTCAACCAGTGCTACATATCAGGGCCTCATCAAAGATTCCCAGGACGCTCGGGGGGACAGAGGACACAGTGCTGCCCAGGGAAAAGCCATGTCACCTCTCTGGACAAAAAAGGCAGCATACAAAAGGTCTGGCCATATGACCTTTAGCAGCAACACTGAATAAAAAGCCAAAACAAGCATCTCTAATGGGGTTTGATTTTTCCCAATTTCTTCTCCCAATCCCGCTCCTCCTGTCCCAGTGTTCCTATTTCTGGTCTCTGCACCACCATCACCCCTGTCTCCTAGGATCAAAACTCAAAAGTAATTACTGAGGCACCAGTTTCCCTTCTCTTTCATATCTAATCATTTGTTAATTTCCTCCAATTCATTCCCTACTCTTCATGCCCTAGTGTTATTTCTTGCCTGGACTCTAAAGTGGTCTCCCGCTTCCAGTGTCTCCCCACACAGGAGGGCCATATTCACCTCTGCTCAATGACATCTGAGTAACAGTTACCATTTACTGTGTACAGGAACTAAGCCCAGGCTCTTTAGCCTGGCCTCAATGCGCCCCACCCTTTGTTCCCATGACTTCCCTGCACATAACTTTTGCTTGCAAAATGATTACTATTTCTCCGACATGCTCTGGGATTTCCTGGCTCTGTGCCTGTGTTTCTGTATTCCTTCAGTCAGTGATATTACTCATCCGTATCTCTCATATGCTTCCTATCCTTCAAGGGCTTAAAAACCACCTGCTCCAGGAAGACTCCTTGATCCCTCCCACTGGCAGAACCCCTACAGCAATCTACCCATTCTGCTCTCACAGCACACCTCACATACTTGGGTTATGATTATACAGTCAAGCGCCACATAACACTTCGGTCAAGGACAGCCAGGTGTGGTGACACGCACAGTAAGCATACGCAACAGTGGCGCCAGAAGATTGATAGAGCTACAAAATTCCTATTGCCTAATGTGTAGCACAATGCATTACTCAAATGTCTGTGGTGATGCTGTTGTAAACAAGCCTATTGCAGTGCCAATCATATAAAAGTATAGCACATACAATCATGTACAATGCATCATACTTGATGACAATGAATGTTACTGGCTTATGATTTACTATCCTATACTTTTTACTGTAATTTTAGAGGTTACCCCTCCTACTTATTAAAAAAAAAAAAAAAAGTTAACTGTAAAACAGCCTCAGGCAGGTCCTTCAGGAGGTATTCCAGAAGGAGGCACTGCTGTCATAGGAGATGACAGCTCCAAGCATATTACTGCCCCAAAGACCTTCCAGTGGGATGAGATGTGGAGGTGGAAGACAGTAATATTGATGAGCTTGACTCTGTATAGGCCTAGGCCAATGTGTCTGTGTTTTAGTTTTTAACAAAAAGCTTAAAAAGTAAAAAAAAAAAAAAAAAAAATTAAAGGTGGAAAACAGCTTACAGAATAAGGATATAAATGGAAATTTTTTTTGTCTAGCTAATTTATTATTAAAGAACAATTTTTTATTTTATTTTATTGAGATAGAGTCTCACTGTCGCCCAGACTGGAGTGCAGTGGCATGATCTTGGCTTATTACAATCTCTGCCTCCCAGGTTCAAGCGATTCTCCTGCCTTAGCCTACTAGTAGCTGGGACTACAGGCGCATACCACTATGCTCGGCTAATTTTTGTATTTTTAGTAGAGATGGGGTTTCACCATGTTGACCAGGCTGGTCTCAAATTCCTGACCTCAAGGGATCCACCTACCTCAGACCTCCCAAATGACTGGGATTATAGGCATGAGCCACTGTGCCCGGCTGAACAAAAATGTTTTAATTAATTTAATGTAGCCTAAGCGTACAGTGTTTATAAACTATATAGTAGTATACAGGGCTAGGCCTTCACATTCACTCACCACTCACTGACTCACCCCAAGCCACTTCTAGTCTTGTAAATCCCAATCATGTTAAGTGCCCTATAGCGGTATACTGTCTTTCATACCATGTTTTTACTGTACCTTTTTAATGTTTAGATATGTTCAGATGCACCAATACTTACCATTGTGTTACAACTGCCTACAGTATTCAGTACAGTAACATGTTGTCCATGTTTGTAGTCTAGGGGCAATAGGCTACACTGTATAGCCTACATGTATAGTAGGCTGTAACATCTAGGTCTGTGTAAGTACTATGACATCCACACTACAACAACATTGCCTAAAGATGCATTTCTCAGAACTCATCCCCATCATTAAGCAACACATGACTGTATATGTATCCTTCATACCTTTTCCCGAATGTCACTGAGACAGAATCTGCATCCAGTTATGACAGCTTTAACATGGTGAATAAATTTTTATTTATTTATTTATTTATTTTTGAGACAGGGTCTCACCCTGTCACCCAGTCTGCAGTAGAGTGGCGTGACTTCAGCTCATGGCAACCTCCGCCTCTTGGGCTCAAGCAATCCTCCCACCTCAGCCTCCTAAGTAGCTGGGACTACAGGTGCGTGCCACCATGCTTGGCTAGTGTTTTAGTTTTTTTGTAGAGGTGAGATCTCACTACATTGTCCAGGCTGGTCTCGAACTCCTGGGCTCAAGCGATCCTCCCGCCTCAGCTTTCCAAAGTACGGAAATTGCCGGCATGAGCCACCATACCCAGCCTGAATAAAATTAATGTAGGAGTTCTACATTATAAGCCAATTGAATATAGATAGTCACCTTGTCAACATTAACACATTCTTCATCTTCTTCCTTCCTTATACTAAATTTGCTGCCGTAAATCTTTCCAGAATCTGGGCTAAGGTGCCCTGGACTGGCTTACTCCAAGGCCTTCAAAATGGCACTTGATGCTTTTACAGACTGCCAGGCAACATGCAAATGGCTCTCAAACCAATATGTCTGGCCACAGCCATTCCTTTGAGTTTCAGACCTACTATTTGCTAACCACCTGACCAACTCTGAAAAAGACCTCGTTTGCTGAACTTGGTTAGCTCCAAGTCTCATTATATTACAATATCACATAAGCTCAGCACATAGCCACATTTGCTCCTCAAATTCATTTTGCCTTTACACTTAACAATGGGTCAGTTTTAAAGGCACTATCTGACCTTTTACCAAAGGAAGTTTGGCATCCTTAATTTAGAACAGCTTTAACATTTCTGCTAACTCTGCTATTTATATACCCTAAAAGCCTTAACTCTCTACTGCCATTAAAGTTCAGTTTCCTCATCGAAAATATCCCATTAAGAATTCTATCTGGCAAAGCTGTGGTGAAGATTAGAAGTGCTGCGCAGCATAGTTAGTACCTGGCATACAGTACCTCCATAAACACTGGCCATCGCTAATTGTCGCTTCAGGCCAAGATACATGTATACTCCTCTGGCATGCGGCTTCTGAATGAGCTAAGGACACTTAAAACCTTACTATTCCCCCCACAAACTACAAGGGCACACCACAGATGAAGGGCCTGTGTGACACATAGTAAATCCTGCCTAGGGTAAAAGCCAACACTAGCATCTAGCTACAATCTACTGTTGCTAAGTGTTTTATGGAAGTCATTTCATTTAATCTTCACAATTCTGTGAATTCAATGTTAGTTATTTCCACTTTATAGATGAGGAAAATGGAGGCTTAGAAAAATTGAAAAACTTGCCCTAACTGGAGAGCCAGAAAGTAGCAGAACTAGAGTAGCTATAAGCCTGCAATCTTTTAAGGTTGACTACCTTCTATTTATTTTTTAACTGACAGATAAAATTGTATGTATTTATCAAGGTAGAACATGTTTTGAAGTGTATATACATTGTGGAAAGGTTAAATCTAATTAACATGTGCATTACCTCACATAGTTACCATTTTTGTAGTAAGAACACTTAACAGTCACTCTCTTAGCATTCTTCAAGAATATAGTATACGGCCAGGTGCAGTGGCTCACACCTGTAATCCCAGAACTTTGGGAGGCTGAGGCAGGTGGATCATTTGAGGCCACGAGTTTGAGACCACCCTGGCTAACATGGTAAAACCCCATTTCTACTAAAAAGACAAAAAAAAAAAAAAAAAAAAAAATTAGCCGGGCATGGTGGTGCACACAGCATGTAGTCCAGCTACTCGGGAGTCTGAGGCATAAGAATCACTTGAACCCAGGAAGTAGAGATTGCAGTGAGCTGAGATCATGCCATTGCACTCCAGCCTGGGCAACAAAGTAAGACTCTGTCTTCAAAAAAAAAGAATATATGGTCACTGACTATAGTCTCCATGTTGTACAACAGACCTCTAGAACTTATTCCTCCAAAATGAATTTTGTATCCTTTGACCATCATCTCCCCAAACCCCCTCCCAACCACCCCAGACCCTGGTGACTGCCATTCAACTCTGTATTTCTATGAGAGCAACATTTTCAGATTCCACACATGAGTGAGATCATGTACTACTGGTCTTTCTGGGCCTGGCTTTATTTCACTTAACATCCTCCAGGTTCATCCATGCTGATGCAAATGACAGGATGTCCTTCTTTATGGCTGAAGAGCATTTCATTATGTATATATACCACATTTTCTTTATCTACTCATCAGCTAATGGACACTTAGGTTAATTCCATATCCCAGCTATTGTGAACAGTGCTGCAATAAACATGGGTGTGCAGATATCTCTTCAACATACTGATTTCATTTCTAAGTCAGCATTAATAGCTACACTACCCTGTGTCACACCAGAGCTGGCTGTTGAGACTTTTCACCACCTACCTTGACCTGACCACCCTCTTCCACATTATTAAGAGGCTCCCAGCTGCTAGTCTTTGCTGCTAATACTTCTTGTTCTGTGCTTCCCCTCCCATTCACCGACTTGCAAGTTTTGTTTTGTTTTTCCACATTGTCAGGGATAGTTGTAAAAACTAGTTTCAATGTGTATACCCCCTTTTTTCCTCATCAGTAAAACAAATTTTACCTTTGGTGCTACACAATTTTTTACTCCTGCTGGTTTAAGTCCCATTTCAAATAACAGAGGTTTATCTCTACAGGCTGGCTGATCTATGCAAAAATGAGGTGTTACCACTGAATAGCTTTTATGCCAACACTGATTTTTAATGAATTAAGTGAATTCAATCAGTTCATTTGCAGATATAGATAAAAGGCTTTAATGCTGCTTTCCTTGAGTAACTTGTTAGTTGTTGATTGTATTAAGTTAAGCTTTCCCATCTAAGCTTAGACATTAAGCCAACCCTTTACCTCTTCAAATTCACTTCAGGGCTCCATCCACACTACCTATGGGATGTTTCCCAGCATAGCCCTTGCTTGATAGACTTGCCTTAACTCATACCTTTCCTAACACTCATCAGGGTCACTTTACTTGTTCCCATCTTTCTAATTAGTTCACAAAGAACTAACCTGCATCTTCTAAAAACTTCTAAAACGCTTGTTACTAGAATAAAAAAAAAAATAGGTTAACAAAATAAAAATAGAGCAAAATGAAATAAACTATTAGAGCAAGAATTCCTTAAAATTCAGAATTAAATACAAACAAGTTTATCATCAACAGAGTATTTATGAAAAAAGTTTCATCTCTGGTTCTCTTGGGCTTTAATGCAAGTAAAATAATTTAAAAAGTAAATCAATTCTACCAAACGTGTATCATACTGGCCTCTGTGAATCATCTGTTTGAATTAGCCACAGCTCCAGTAACAGGTGTACTTAATTCAGATTCTCCCAAAGGAACCTAATATCCACCAACTAGCCAGAATTACAAAGAAATCAAAATTAATCAATAAAATGAGCAGTTAATGATAAATAAAAGTAACTTACCTACTTCAGTGAGCTGATGTCTTTCTAATGTTAAATTCTTTGGATCCTTAATAAAATGAAAGGGTTGTATTTTTATTCCTTCAATTTGAGGGAATAATAAAGCAAAACCAGATTCTCCAATTTCTATTTCCTGAGGTCGATTGCTACCTGATCCCATTGGAGTCACTAGAGAAAAAGTTAAACAGTTTCATCAATACATTCAGTAAAAACTAGATAACCACAGTTTCGGTCACTAAGATAATCATCAAGCTAACAAGCCACTATCTGAGTAAAAGTTTTTCAGCTTTGACAGTTTTAGGGTGTAGTGTCATGATGTTTGCAATTTAACTTTCAAATGGTTCAGACAGAAATTTTGTATAAGCAAAATGAGAAAACACAAATGTTGCAAAATTTTTTCAACTGCTAAACTAGATAAAGGGTATATGGGTATTTATCATGCTATTCTATTATTCTTTCAACTTTTCCATACTTTTCAAAATAAAAAGTTGGGGCAGTAGTAAATACACTTTCAGAGCAATTCCAATTTTTAAAAGTTTACCCTAAAAATATTTGACAATTATATAAAGTATATATATACCCAAGTATTTTACCACATAATTTCAAATAGGAAATAAAGAGAAAAAACCTGAATGTCCCACACTGGTATTGAGATTAAAAGTTACATTGGTATCATAGAATATAGCCATTAAAATGATGACAAATGTATATTTATAGACATGGAAATATGTTTGTAATATGCTCTGAATTTTACAGGTAGATATTACAGATTGAACTGTGTCATCCCCTCCCTACTGCCTACCCCAAATTCATGTTGAAGCCCTAACCCCCCATGTGACTATATTTGGAGATAAGGCCTTTAAATAGTTAAGATTAAATGAGGTAGGCCAGGCGCGGTGGCTCAAGCCTGTAATCCCAGCACTTTGGGAGGCCGAGACGGGTGAATCATGAGGTCAGGAGATCGAGACCATCCTGGCTAACACGGTGAAACCTCGTCTCTACTAAAAAATACAAAAAACTAGCCGGGCGAGGTGGCGGGCACCTGTAGTCCCAGCTACTCAGGAGGCTGAGGCAGGAGAATGGCGTAAACCTGGGAGGCGGAGCTTGCAGTGAACTGAGATCCGGCCACTGCACTCCAGCCTGGGCGACAGAGCAAGACTCCGTCTCAAAAAAAAAAAAAAAAAAATTAAATGAGGTCATAAGGGTAGGGCCCTAATCCAAAAGAGAAAGAGACAGCAGGCACGCTTATGTACAAAGAAAAGGCCACATGAGAACACAGTGAGAAAGCAGCTGTAAGCAAGCTTCAGAGAGACCATCCCCAATCTTGGACATGTAGCCTCCCAAACTGTGAGAAAATAAGCTTCCGTTGTTTAAGCCACCCAGTCTGTGGTATTTTGTTATGGTAGCCCTAGCAGACTAACACAGTAGGTTACAAGTCTATAGAAAATTTTATTCTGGTTTTTTATATTTACATACATATATAAATAAAGGTTAACATCATACGAGTGGTTAACTCTGTGGTGCTTAAAGGTGCTTAATTGTTTTGCTTTTGCTTACCTGAATCTTCTAATTTTTCTGCTTCTAAAAATAAATATTACTAGCATAAAAAAAAAAAACTTTTTTTTTTTTGGAAACAGAGTCTCACTCTGTCACCCAGGCTGGAGTGAAGTGGTGTAACCTCTGCGTCTCGGTTTCCAACAATTCTCCTGCCTCAACCTCCCAAGTAGCTGGAATTACAGGCATGAGCCACCATGCCCAGCTAATTTACCTTTTTTTTTTTTTTTTGAGACAGAGTCTTGCTCTATCACCCAGGCTGGACTGCAATGGCATGATCTCGGCTCACTGCAACCTCCGCCTCCTGGGCTCAAGCAATTCTCCTGCTTCAGCTTCCTGAGCAGCTGGGATTACAGGTGCCCGCCATGATGCCTGGCTAATTTTTGTATTTTTAGTAGAGATGGGGTTTCACCATGTTGGCCAGGCTGGTCTTGAACTCCTGATCTCATGATCCACCCAACTTGGCCTCCCAAAGTGCTGTGACTATAGACGTGAGCCACTGTGCCTGGTCAATTTTTACATGTTTTAGTAGAGATGGGGTTTTGCCATGTTGGCCAGGCTGGTCTCCAACTCCTGACTTCAAGTGATCCGCCTGCCTTGGCCTCCTAAAGTGCTGGGATTACAGGCATGAGCTACCACGCCCAGCCAAAAAGAAATAAGCTTTTTTTTAAAAAAATGTTAAGCCCTTTAGAAACCAAAGCTAGAGCAACTGAACAATATTCATTTGTAAACACGTGAAATTCTTCTTACGGCACAAGACTCAAATTCAGATCAAAACTCTTTCAGTGGAGATTAAAAATGACAATTCTCAGTAGAGTACTACTGAGTTACAACTAAAAAACATAACAGTGGCCAGGTGTGGTGGCTCACACGTGTAATCCCAGCACTTTGGGAGGCTGAGGTGGTGGATCACCTGAGGTTAGGAGTTTGAGACTAGCCTGGCCAACATGGTGAAACCCGGTTTCTACTAAAAATACAAAAAATAGCCAGGTGTGGTGGTGGTGGGCGGCTGTGATTCCAGCTACTTGGGAGGCTGAGGCAGGAGAATCGCTTGAATCTGGGGGACAGAGGTTGCAGTGAGTGGAGATCACGTCATTGCACTCCAGACTGGGCGACAAGAGTGCAACTCCATCTAAAAAAAAAAAATAATAAATACATGACAGCTAACATTTACTGACTGCTTTCTGTGTATCTCTATGCTTTACAAGTGTTAACTCATTTAATTTTCACAACCCTCCAAGGAAGGTACTACTGTCATCATCCCCACTTCCTTGATGAGGATAGTGAAGCCCCGTGAAGTGAGGTAACTTGCTCAAAGTCATACGATACTAAGCAGTACAGCTGGCATTCCAATCCAGGTATCTAACCACTGCACCATTACTGCCTCAACAGAATCTCCCCTCCCCCAATTAACTACAGAAAAGAATAAAAAATAATAAAAATAATAAAAATCAGCAAAAATTCACCAGCAGCAATCAAGCATGGAAAGGGGCACAGCCTCAGGCTATAAATGTCAAAGAGTGGTACCAAAGTAAAGAAACAGAAGTTTCCTAACAAGGCCCATCTTTGCTCCTAATCCCAGTCCCATCTCACCCCTACCCACCAGAAACAATACTGCTTGAACTGACAGAACTCTGAAAATGCCCACAAATACTTCCTAATTTGGAGGGAGGCAGAATGAGATCTTTCCCCTCTTATGAATGACTACTGGATATGCATTATACAGGTAGCCTTGAGATGAGAAATACCACAATAACTTAATAAACATTAATATAAGGCAAATATAAAGTCATGGTAAATATGACTGACTTTATTGTATTGCAGATGTCCAGAAACAGAAATGTGGTTCCAAGCTAAAAATAATTCACCAATCCAAAGGACCCCACATTAATGCAAGGAGGAAATCATCAAGTTGCTAATTTTTCTCACCTACAATTCCTGGGGTCACAATCCCAAGGACTTGGCATTGTTTGGGGAATAGCTTCTCAAGGGCAAGTGCTGTTCCCATATTAGTTCTTTTCCTTGCTGTAAAAATACAGTAGCAAAATGATTAAATATCATCCATTTAAAGTCAGATCTGACAATGAAAAAGTAAAAAAGCAAATACTGGAAATATTTAAGTCACCTGACACGAGAATGCTCTAAATAAAGGTCTAAAAGCATTGATTAAAACAAACACTTTACCTGTTTTGGTCCTGGCTTTTAAATTCTAAATCTGATCTTTTGCACCACTAGTCTGCCTTTCCTCTCTGTTCATATAATGCTTTTGCCCCAGTGATGTCAAATTTAGCAGTAACAGCTGAATTTTAGACTTGCTATTGTATCTTTCTGTTCAGCTGATATTGCAGTATAACTACTATTTGCATCAACAGTTAACTGGATTCAAATTAGACAATAAGAATCCATTATGTAAGTCTAACTTGGGGCCTACGTATGCCCATCTTGAATACCTATTCTGCCTTTTCCCTCAGCCAGCCAAAAATGCACCATTTCTCTACATAACTTTGGTAAACGGGACCTCATGTTTCAATACAGTAAAAGGCCTGAATAGCCAAAGTCATACAACCTGTTTTAATAATAAAAAGTGCCTGGAGAATTAAAGCATCTCAAATTGAGAAAAACACCTTTCTAATGAATTTGTTTCAATTGCACTACAAGGTTTAGAAATCAATCTGAAGCAGAAAGGGTTCCTCAAGGTTCAAAGATAGATACATTCATGCATACTACAGGTGGCAGTCCCAGAGCCTCAGAAAGTCAATTAACTCTCAGGACAAGTACAATATTGAACTCCAAACAGAAGGCACATGATGAAAAAAAAGAGAAACAAAAGCTTTTCTTTTGATATTTACCTCTCTTATGGCCACGACACTCTTCCAGACTAATGAAAGTTTCTGAATCAGCCATGTAAAGAACTGTATGTGGTAAGATGCGAACATTCTGCCAAAAAAAAAAAAAAATTGGAATTGGATCCCATGAATCCATGAGTGCTTCTGCATAGTCCCTTAAAGTATCACCCAGCCCACAGTGCAATGAAATTAGAACTTAGGATTAAAAAACTCACTCAAAACCGCACAATTACATGGAAACTGAACAACCTGCTCCTGAATGACTACTGGCCAAATAACAAAATGAAGGCAGAGATAAAGATGTTCTTTGAAACCAATGAGAACAAAGACACAATGTACCATAATCTCTGGGACACAGCTAAAGCAGTGTTTAGAGGGAAATTTACAGCACTAAATGCCCACAGGAGAAAGCATGAAAGATCTAAAATTGACACCCTAACATCATAATTAAAAGAACTAAAGAAGCAAGAGCAAACAAATTCAAAAGCTAGCAGAAGGCAAGAAACAACTAAGATCAGAGCAGAACTGAAGGAGATAGAAACATGAAAAATCCTTCAAAAACTCAATGAATCCAGGAGCTGGTTTCCTGAAAAGACTAACAAAATAGATAAACCGCTAGCCAGACTAATAAAGAGAGAAGAATCAAATACACACAATAAAAAATGATAAAGGGGATATCACCAGTGATCCCGCAGAAATACAAACTGCCATCAGAGAATACTATAAACACCTCTATGCAAGTAAACTAGAAAATCTAGAAGAAATGGATAAATTCCTGGACACATACCCTCTCCCAAGACTAAATCAGGAAGAAGTCGAATCTCTGAATAGACCAATAACAAGTTCTGAAATTAAGGCAGTAATAGCCTACCAAGCAAAAAAAGCCCAGGACCAGACGAATTCACAGCCAAACTCTACCAAAGGTACGAAGAGGAACTGATACCATTCCTTCTGAAACTATTCCAAACAATAGAAAAAGAGGGACGCCTCCCTAACTCATTTTTTGAGGCCAGCGTCATCCTGATACCAAGACCTGGCAGAAACACAACAAAAAAAGAAAATTTCAGGCCAATATCCCTGATGAATATCGATGTGAAAATCCTCAGTAAAATACTGGCAAACCGAATCAAGCAGCACATCAAAAAGCTTATCCACCACGATCAAGTCAGCTTCATCCCTGGGATGCAAGGCTGGTTCAACATATGCAAATCAATACACGTAATCCATAACATAAACAGAACTGATAACAAAAACCATGATTATCTCAACAGATGCACAAACGGCCTCTGATAAAATCCAACACCCCTTCATGCTAAAAACTCTCAATAAACTAGGTATTGATGGAACGTATCTCAAAATAGTAAGAGCTATTTATGACAAACCCACAGCCAATATCATACTGGATGGGCAAAAGCTGGAAGCATTCCCTTTGAAAACCCGCAGAAGGCCGGGCGCGGTGGCTCAAGCCTGTAATCCCAGCACTTTGGGAGGCCGAGACGGGTGGATCGCGAGGTCAGGAGATCGAGACCATCCTGGCTAACACGGCGAAACCCCGTCTCTACTAAAAAAAATAGAAAAAACTAGCCGGGCGAGTTGGCGGGCGCCTGTAGTCCCAGCTACTAGGGAGGCTGAGGCAGGAGAATGGCGTAAACCCGGGAGGCGGAGCTTGCAGTGAGCTGAGATCCGGCCACTGCACTCCAGCCTGGGCGACTGCGAGACTCCGTCTCAAAAAAAAAAAAAAAAAGAAAACCTGCAGAAGACGAGGATGCCCTCTCTCACCACTTGTATTCAACACAGTATTGGAAGTTCTGGTCAGGGCAATCAAGCAAGAGAAAGAAATAAAGCGTATTCAAATAGGAGAAGAGGAAGTCAAATTGTCTCTGTTTGCATATGACATGACTGTATATTTAGAAAACCCAGTCATCTCAGTCCAAAATCTCCTTAAGCTGATAAGCAACTTCAGCAAAGTCTCAGGATACAAAATCAATGTGCAAAAATCACAAGCATTCCTACACACGAATAACAGACAGCCAAATCATGAGTGAACTCACATTCACAACTGCTACAAAGAGAATAAAATACCTAGGAATACAACTTACAAGGAATGTGAAGGACCTCTTCAAGGAGAACTACAAACCACTGCTCAAGGAAGTAAGAGAGGACACAAACAAATGGAAAAACATTCCATGCTCGTGGATAGAAAGAATCAATATTGTGAAAATGGCCATACTGCCCAAAGTAATTTAGAGATTCAATGCTATCTCCATCAAGCTACTATTGACTTTCTTCACAGAATTAGAAAAAACTACTTTAAATTTCATATGGAATCAATAAAGAGTCCTTATAGCCAGGACAATCCTAACCAAAAAGAACAAAGCTGAAGGCATCATACTACCTGACTTCAAACTATACTATAAGACTACAGTAACCAAAACAGCATGGTACTGGTACCAAAACAGATATACAGACCAATGGAACAGAATAGAGGCCTCAGAAATAACACCACACATTTACAACCATCTGATCTCTGACAAACCTGACAAAAACAAGCAACAGGAAAAGGATTCACTATTTAATAAATGGTGTTGGGAAAACTGGCTAGCCATATGCAGAAAACTAAAACTGGACCCCTTCGTTACATCTTATACAAAAATTCACTCAAAATGGATTAAAGACTTAACTGTAAGACCTAAAACAATAAAATCCCTAGAAGAAAATCTAGGCAATACCATTCAGGACACAAGCATGGGCAAAGACTTCATGACTAAAACACCAAAAGCAACGGCAACAAAAGCCAAAATTGAGAAATGGGATCTAATTAAACTAAAGAGCTTCTACACAGCCAAAGAAACTATCATCAGAGTGAACAAGCAACCTACAGAATGGGAGAAAATTTTTGCAATCTATCCATCTCACAAAGGGCTAATATCCAGAATCTACAAGAAACTTAAACAAATTTACAAGAAAAAAACAATACCATCAAAAAGTGGGCAAGGTATAGGAACACACACTTCTCAAAAGAAGACATTTATGCAGCCAACAAACATATGAAAAAAGGCTCATCATCACTGGTCATTAGGGAAATGCAAATCAAAACTAAAATGAGATACCATCTCACACCAGTTAGGGTGGCGATCATTAAAAAGTCAGGAAACAACAGATGCTGGAGAGGATGTGGAGAAATAGGAACACTTTTACACTGTTGGTGGCAGTGTAAATTAGTTCAACCGTTGTGGAAGACACTGTGATGATTCCTCAAGGATCTAGAAAGAGAAATACCGTTTGACCCATCAATCCCATTACTGGGTATATACCCAAAGGATTATAAATCATTCTACTATAAAGACATGTGCATATGCATGTTTACTGCAGCACTGTTCACAATAGCAAAGACTTGAAACCAACCCAAATGCCCATCAATGACAGACTGGATGAAGAAAACGTGGCACATATGCACCATGGAATACTGTGCAGCCATAAAAAAGGGTGAGTTCACGTCCTTTGCAGGGATATGAATGAAGCTGGAAACCATCATTCTCAGCAAACTAACACAGGAACAGAAAATCAAATGCTGCATGTTCTCATTCATAAGTGGGAGCTGAACAATGAGAACATATGGACACAGAGAGGGGAACATCACACACCAGGGCCTGTCGGGGAGTCGGGGGTTATGGGAGGGATAGCATTAGGAGAAATACCTAATGTAGATGATAGGTTGATGGGTGCAGCAAACCACAATGGCACGCGTATACCTATGTAATAAACCTGCACGTTCTGCACATGTATCCCAGAACTTAAATTAAAAAAAAAAAGTATCACCCCATCCAAACTGCTGGTACCCTACCTTCTTTCAGGTCAATGTTGACATTCTGAGTCAATCTACTTCTCATTTACTTTTCACTTACGCTCTTTCATTTTCAGTTCATTTACTAAACACCTACTATTTCTTCATTCCAGCCCTCAAGAAGTTCATTTTCTTAATAACTGAAGCTCTTAGAACAAAAACATCAAGAACCAGCAAAAGACACACTTGCTTTATTTGAACAGGCATTACAGTATCAGAAAAATCTCAGTACTGGGGTATCACTCTTCTTTTCACTGCTCATCAAATCAAATACTCCAAGCCTCCATTTCCAGCCTTGACAACAAGGCATCCTTCAGGGCCCCTTAGCTTACTATTAATATTATCCAGACACACCCACTTCCCCATGTGTTCTATTGCTCTGTTCCTGTAGAACTTAAGACTGTTTCCCTCTAGAGACACTTTAAGTGCCACCTCCTCTCCAAAACCTTTTCCTAAACTCCCTCAGGACTATGGACCTCAGATGCAACATCCCTTACCCCTAGTTAATCTTATTTGTGCCCTATCTCCCCTATGAGCTGGGCTTATTCAGACTCACTTATTTTCAACTAAACTTTCCAATTAAAGACAAGTGGCAAAGCAGCTGAATTAAATGAAAATGATGAAAATATTTTTCTAAGCTAGCTATTTTCAAATATTTTTTACTACCAGAATGAAGTACTTAGGATACAGCAAAGCCTCATTGTTGGTTAAATGGGAAAAAAAAAAAAAAAAAAAAGTTGGTCCATGAAGTACTTAGGATATAGCAAAGCCTCACTATTGGTTAAGTGGGGGGAAAAAAAGTTGGTCCATTATAATTTGGGGGAATGCCAAGATGTTTCAGAATACATTCTATATAGATAAACTAATAAAAGAGACAGATAGCATGATGGCCTGTGGGGCCCAGGGCTGCCCAAGACCTACAGATATAGTTTCCTTGGTCCACACAGCATTTTCAGAAAATGTAAACTGAGTGCCAATGTTCAAAATTCCACCGAATTTTTACATAAAATGTAGATTTCCAGATTCTTTTTAAAAACTGGACATTTTGGCAACAGTTAGACTACATGCCTCTTAACTAAGGCTAAATGGAGGCAAGTCTTTCCAGTCTGCCATGGTGCTACCACTCTGTTGAGCTACCTGACCCTCTTCACCTAACTGCCTGACCTTCAAGTCATCTGAATCTGTGATGCCTGGTATAGTGAGTAAAGGAGAGAGAACTCAAAGAGATTTAGGGGCCAGGCACCATGGCTCACGCCTGTAATCTCAGCACTTTGGCAGGCCACGGTGGGTGGGTCACCTGGGGCCAGGGTGAGACCAGTCTGGCCAACAGGGTGAAACCCCATCTCTACTAAAATACAAAAATTAACTGGGTGCGGTGGCTTGCACTTGTAGTCCCAGCTACTCAGAAGACTAAGGCAGGACAATCACTTGAACTCAGAAGGTGGAGGCTGCACTGAGCCGAGATCAGGCCACTGCACTCTAGCCTGGACAACAGGTGAGACTCTGTCTCAAAAACAAAACAAAACAAAACAAAACAAAAAGAAACAAAAAACAGATTTAGGTCTTAGTGGCAACTCTGCCACAAACCAGCAGAATAACCCTCATCAAGCTTTTAGGCCTCAGGTTTCCTACTCCTGAACAAGGATTAAAAGTCTGGTCCTGAGATTTTATGAATCTCCCTCTCCTGGCACCCATTGAAAAACAACTGCTGAATTTTCCTTCCTAATTCACACTAGAAGAAGTGACATAACAAGTCTCAACATGAAATGTTCTCAGAGCACAGTTAAGACAGCTAGCACCACATTCCACTGTTCAAAGAAGTTACAAATGGCAAGTTGTTTTATAAAGCTTTTGGCGGACTTTAAAATATTTCTTTTCTTTTTTTTTTTGAGACAGAGTCTCACTCTATCACCCAGGCTGGAGTGGCGCAATCTGGGCTCACGCAAACTCCATCTCCCCAGTTCAAGCGATTCTGTTACCTCAGCTACCTGAGTAGCTGCACTTACAGGTTTGCACCAACACGCCCAGCCAATTTTTGTACTTTAATATTTTTATTTATATATTTGATATTTTTAAGTATTTAATCTTTTTAAATATTTATATTAATATTTTTAGTGGAGACGGGGGTTTCACCATGTTGGCCAGGCTGTTCTCTAACTCCTGACCTCAAGCGATTTGCCTGCCTCGGCTTTCCAAAGTGCTGGGATTATAGGCATGAGCCACCGTGCCGGGCGGACTTTAAAATATTTCTAATAGAAAAGTTAAATCAACTTTCTTTATGGCTATAAAAGTACCCATGTCCACTAGATAACTTGGAAAACACAAATAACAGCACGTATGATTTGGATAGAGTTTTCATGTTTTTGTCTCACCAGCAGTTTACTACAATGGAGGAACTCCTCTAAGGGCATTACTATAACTATGTGAACTTTAATAATGATACTAATGAAAGAATATTTAACAGGTATCTATTGAGAACTTATGCTCCTGGCACTATAAGTAATGTGTTATATGCATTACCTTTTCATTATTTAATCCTTACGACAACTCTATAAGGGCACAGGAAAATTATTATTTTTCTTTATATTTTATGGAGATAGCACCTAAGGCTCAGAGAGGTTAAGTAGCTTTTTCAAAGTCACACCACTGGTATATGCCAAAGCTACGATTCATACCTTAGTCTGTCCGGCTATTAACAGCCACTACAATGTATAAACTCTTAAAGCTATAGAAAAATAATGCCTGTTGTGGTAAAAATTTGAAAACGATGACCACAGAGAGAAAACTTTTTTAAAACATTCAATAGAAAAAAAAAAGCTATTTTGGCTTTCTTTTCTATTCTCCCTTTTGGTCTTTAATAATTCAGATGATACTAAATATATAATTTTATAATCTGTTTTCACTTTTAAAATCAACATTTGCTCTTGTCATTAATGCACTTGCAGTTTATAATTTAATAGCTTTATTTATTAAATTAACATTCGGTTTTTAGTATCCCTTATTATAAACGATGCTCCAGAGAACACTTCTGAGGAAAAGCCTGCTTGCATTTTGAATTTTTCCAAATGATACACTTCTGGAAAAATGGCAGGAGTTGGGACAAAGCACCAGAGAAGAAAAGTTTTCTACAAGCCTGCCTTTGGATACTGGCCAGCTCCCTGGGATGAGAGTTCCAGAGCCCAGACAAGGTAAGGAGAAAGACCACCCAAGGAAGGGGGAAACAGAAGACTGGTTACATATGGGGCATTGAGGTAATATCTAAATTAAGAATGATGAGAACCAGTTTCCCTTTGCCCAAAAGGGAGGTACAAATATGAGCAGAGACAAAACTAGAAAGCATCCTGCATTTGATTAGAAAAGGATGCACCTGTGTGAACTCATGAGTTTCCACATACATAGAAATATAGTTGTAAACATGTGTATATGTGTATGCTGATGTATATACATACACATGCATGTATATACATACATACACTCCTTGGCTCTAATGACTGGGCTTTGGAGCAGCAAATCCCTCAATGGCAAGGAGTACACTTAAAGAGTCTAGACCTTGATTTCTAAATACCACACTCCATCAAAAGGAGCCAGGGCTTAATGACCAATTCCAGGACAAAAGCAGGTAAAACCCAAGACAAATTTAGAACATCTTGTGCCAGAAAAAAGAAAAGTGCTCAAAGATAATGGAGTCATCTCTAAAAAGACACTGAAGCCAGCCTGAAGGAGCTCCCACTAGCCAAACTGTGGTGGGGGGGGCGTAATTTGAGCACCAAAATACAGTAACAGATTATAGCCCACTGAATTAAGTAAGACTCCGAGAGTGTACAGATACAAATAAATAAACGAATTGAAACACGATATTTACATAGTTTCAAATGATCTCTTCACAAAACAATCATTACAGAAGAGTGATTTTAGTGAAGACACTTGGCAAGCACCACCTTAATTGAGTACTCAAATATAATACCACCAATAACGAGACCAATGGAAATCACATGCCACCTAAAGGATGCCATGCAAAGAGCACAGCATCACTTCTGTGATTATTTCCTGGCAAAGAAACAACTGATGGATGTTCTACAAAATAGCCTGCAATTTTCCTAGGTGTCAAGATTTGGAAAAATCAAGCAAAGCTTGTGAAACTGTTCCAGATCAAAGGAGATTAAAGAAACATGACTTACTTAGAGCAACTTACAATTGGGAACAGATCTTTTTGCCATGAAGAACCTTACTGGGACAACTGGCAAAATCTGAACCGAGTCTGAGGATAAAATGGTAGAAATGTATCAGTGATAATTTCCTGATTGTGACAGCTGCACCGTAGTTATGTCTGTAAGCCGTACTAAAGTAAAGACAGAGTAGCAGGTTGGCACTTCACTGTCAAAGGGCTCCCTTCCACTCCCCAGAGAGATGGTGCACCCTGCAGCCCCTCCAACTCCACAGTCCGAGTCTTCATCTCTCCAGGTATTGGCTCCCCTTTTGAAGTTGGGGGCCAGAGAAGCAAAAGAGTACAGGATCGAAAGTTGAAATATTTGGCTTTAAGTTTTGGTTCTTGGCTTTCTAGGTGTGCTACACTGAGCAAGACACACCCAGTTGTCTTCCCGGTAAAACAGACAACAAAAACTTGCTTCAAGGGAAGCAGGTGAAGAGAAGGTTCTGCACAGCGGTGTTGTTAATAGTGAAAATGTGGATACTTAAAAGGCCCAACATTTGATGAACGGTCAAATAAATCATGACACATCCTTACCGTGTGGTCACTAAAACTGATGTTTACAAAATCTTTTCCCGGCACAAGAAGATGTTCCTTGAATTAACAAAACTGGGATTAAAAAAAAAAAATAGTTCTCAAAAGACTGAACCACCAACCTGCAAATGACTGTGCATGACACCCCTTGCTACTTGCCTCAAGCTCCTCTGCTACTACGCGAACCAAGCAATGCCTCTCCAGGTGGCCGGCCTCGGCCAGGCCTGCGGAGATCCAGGTTACGCTCCGATGGGTCCGCAACACTCTGCGCACACACTCCCTCCATAAGCGGCACACGCTGGGGACGCAAACGTACAAAGGATTGCAAACGGACGTTCATTTTCGTCTCTCCCACAGCTCACAAACCCCCACCCACTGGAGCAGCAGGAGATCCCTGCCGGATACAAAGTCCCCGGGGGAGGTAGGTGTCAGTCAGGGCGCTGGTTCAGAAGGAGAGCCAGATGTGGAGAAAACCTTAAGGGGAACTTCGCCCCTCAGGGAAGTCCTCCGGGGTACCACGGCTGGGAGATACCTCGCGGGTAGCGGGTAACCTCAGGTAGGGCGAGGGAGCTGGGGAGAGCCCTGGGTCCCCAGGGTCTCTCCCCACGCCGCCAGCCTGGGACATGCCCACAGCGTGTCCCAAGGCAAGCTTCCCGCCTCCGCCTCCTCTCCTCACCAGGCCACCCGCAGCAACGCCTTGGCAGGCAGGAAGGTGAGCACACGCTCCACCACCTCCGCCAGGTTACTCAACACGAAGGTGCTCCGTGGGTCTACGGAGGAGCAGCCGCAGCGCTCGCCGCTACTGCCCACCGACTCCATTCCTCACTAGCCCGCCGGAACCACTTCTACGGCGGCCCGGAGGAACCCGATTACGCCAGCACACAGTCGTCTGGCCGGCGCGCACTGAGCAGGCGCCCGCACCACTTCCGGCCGACGGGGACGGTGGGCGTGGCAACGCCGGTGAGTTCCCTGGCCTGGAGTCCGCACACCGAGGTTGAAGCCATCCGTTCCATAATACGCTCGGAACTGTTTTTTCATTTTTGAGATTGGGTCTAATGCTGTGGGCAGGCAGAAGTGGAGTGGCGCGGCCTCTGCTCACTGCAGCTTCTACCTCCCAGGCTCAAGCGATCCTCCCGCCTCAGTCTCCCTGGTAGCTTGAACTACAAGCTCCCGCCACTACGCCCAGCTAATTTTTGTATTTTTTGTAGTGACAGGGTTCCCTGTGCTCTCCAGGCTGGTCTCAAACTCCAGGGCTCAAGCGATACTCGCGCCTGGACCTCCAAAGATGCTGGAATTACAGGCATGAGCCACCGCGCCTGGCAACTTTCCAGGAGGCCTCCTGCAGTGAAAATAAATCCTGTGTGCCTCTCACTGCCCTGGCACCACCATATTTCTTGAGTTTACATCGTTCTCTAATTCACAAATTCCTTGCAGAGACTAGGTAGTACTTATTGCTCTTCATAGTTCCAATGCCTGTTTAAATAGCATAAGCTCAATTTTTGAACGGACAGTGTTTGCTTTTAAGAAATTGTCCTAGTGTGTGAAAATCACTGCCTTTATTCCTTGTAAACTTAGTTAACTCGTTGTAATCTTCAGGTTTAAAGTTTCGAATGAGTAAAATGGCATAAATAGCACCTGCCATTCTAAGGTAGCTGAGTGAGATTATTGCTGTGAAGCACGCCCCAAGTTGTGCACCAGTTCCCCGCCAGGAACATCAGATTCACCTGGAAACTACTAAGTTTTAGCACATTTCCCGTCCTTACCCCAGACCTACTAAATCAGACACTGGGGGTGAGGCCCAGCAATCTATGTTTTAACAAACTTTATGGCGATTCTGATGCATGCTCCAACTGAGAACCACCAAAAAATGGAAGCACAGCAGACACAGGTTCGTCCCCACCTAACATCCATTCCTCCCGCCAATTCCTTCCTAAGGGAGCCCTGATTTGATCGCCAGATCTTGGGCAGAAACTTGGTCTAAATCAGCAGTTCTCATTATGGCCTCAGGACCCTTTACACCCTAAAATATTGACACGACCAATAGTTTATGTGTGTTATGACTATCAATATTTACCATATTAAAAATTAAATCAGAACATCTTAACTTTTTAAAAAACAGATGTTATACATTAACGAAATATTTTTATGGAAAACAACTATTTCCCAAATCCTCCTTCCCCCACTGGTGGATAGTATGGCATTGTCACTGGTATAAGCCTCCTGAGTAGCTGTGACTTTTTTTTTTTTTTTGGTAGACCCAGGGTCTATGTTGCCCAGGCTGGTCTTAAACTCCTGGCCTCAAGACATCCCTCTGCCTCCGCCTCTTAAAGCGTTGAGGTTACAGGTATGAACCACCAAGCCCAGCCAGTTTTTTTCCTTAGTGTATTTATAGGCGCAGCTGCTTAAGGAAGCCAGATGGCCCAGATGTCACCAGAGCTTCCTGACCCCTTTCGGAATACCAGAGGAAGATAAAGAGGCACCCTCCGGTTACCTTTAGATCATTAACATAATGCTAAAATCCTCTTCTCTAAAAAGCAAGCTCACTGGCATCTCGTGAACATGGATGTATGAAGCAGCATGTTCAGGGACTATGCCTGCTTATCTGGAACTCCAGCCTGTGCATGCCCTTCATACCTCCCCCGTGCCCTCAGCTAACTCTTCAAACTCCCCAGCCTCCTATCCCTCTGGGAGACGGTGCCTTGAGAGCATGAGCTCCCCTTCTCCATTCTCTGGCTACTGAACGACACCCGATTGCCTTTCAAAGTGGGCGTTCTTTCTTTGTGGCTGATATAAAACAGGGAGAGGACAGTTTACCAGTGGCAGCATCACTTTACATGTTGCAAATATTTAATTTCTGTCTTAATAGAAGACAGGTAGATTCTCATATTTGCTTGTGAATTTGATCTGTTGCAAAATCACATCATGTAGCCTCTGGAAAACTCCCTTGTACACATGAAAGAATGAGTGAAAATGGCAAATGTTTTAGTATTATGAAAATAGTCTTTTAAAACCTCTTGAAATGGTCTCAGGGGTCTCCAGTGTTCCCCAAATCATGCTTTGAGAAGCATTTGTGCACACTAATCACGATGGTTTCATTCTTTTCACCATTGGTTTAGGGGTGGGCACAGGTCCCTGATGTAGCCAAGGAAAGGCGAGAGGCCGTGTGCTTGATGGGATGGTGCTTTTAGAGATTTCCTCATCTCCGAAGGAGACACTAGAAAACAGGGGCATGTATCTACCTCTGAATCAAGTAAGGTGGCTGCATATAACATGCAACCAAAAGATGAAACCAACACAGAAAAATCTCAAGGAAGCAGATCAAAGCCCAGATGTACAGTACACCTGGAGTTATCCTACCTCTGGACTTCTTGTATGTGAAATAACCTGTCAATTGTGTGCAAGGAGGCCATGGGTACGCTAAGAAGTAGCAGATTATTTTCACTGGGTGAACTAAGGATAGCCATAAGGAAAAAGTAGCACTTGAATTTATAATGAGAATGGAAGAGGAAAAAGGCTGAGGAAAAGGTGACTATTCTACAGACCATTTCCAGGTTCTTTCACTTTCTCTTGTTAAATCTGCCTGTCTTCCAAGCCTCCCCTCACCACTTCCCTCCTTAAATCCTTAAATATCTTATTCCAGAAACTCAATAGAGCCTACAAACACATCAAGCAGAGTTTTCTTATGAGGGAAAAATGAGAAAGTAATCTTTTTTTTGCTTGCCATGATCAGCACAAACCAAATTTTTAAATGGTTTATTCATAAACTTGATGCAAGTTTACAAAATTTACTATACATTGCCAAATAAATCTGCAATTAAAAATAAAATCCATAAAACAAAGCATGCCAAATGTGCAGCTATCAATCTGCTTGCCATCAGGATATTAAAGAATTCAACAATGTATTCAAGATTTAGCCTTAGGCTTAAGGAACTTTACTGCTTTAAAGAATTCTGCCTTGTCACTTGTTATCTGAGCAGCTGGCAATGAGAACTTTATACAAATGTAGCCAAGTGAAGAAGAATACCAGAAAATTTACTGCTCTCTTAACCAAAATAGAATCAAAAGAAATTAAACACACACAATAATGCAGAAATGACAAGTCTCTCAGATGTGGTTTACAAAGTTAAAAACTGAATCTCAAAGCAAATGCAAACACTTTTGAACTTTGTAACTGGTTTGTGCAGAAAAATGTGCTTCTGGATTTCTTGTTAAAAGTGCTTAATAACTAGAATTTACTTTTAAATCTAACTTGGGTGTATTAAAAAAATCTATTACCAACCAAAAAGGACTGATTCAGGTAAGGCAATAAAATGGAGAGTATCTTGATTTGAGTCAGGTTCTATCAAAAATTAACATATGTAGAGTTTCTATTAATCTTTCAATGTAAAAGCCATTGTTTTGACTATGGCAAAAATTACTGTAAGAGTCTCCAAATTAAGTATCTTTTTGTACTTAACTGCGCAGCTTTTGCTCAAGGAGTCTTGTGCCAATCACTTTATAAGTTTATTAGTTTACAAATGATTGCAACATCCCGTTAATAAAATGGAAACGTAAGATGACTTAGTATTTTAAATAACTTTAAGTTCTATACTGTGGCTCTTGTTCATAAGAAACACTGAACCAACAAGCAGCAGATTCAGCCCAGCAAGACTCTGATGCCCCAGTGGAAATCACTACTTGCAAGCCTTCACTGATATAGTTTTACACGGCTTTGCCTAAGAAGTACAATGTAACTCAATTAAGAGTTATTATCTTCAGGAAACAATTCATATCTTCACATAGTCATTAAAAAGTTTAACAATTTAATGAGTAGGTTTACTATCCTTTTGGCAATATCATAAAATGGTTTTAGACATGAAAGAGCTATTATGATTTAGAAGGCCTTAAAATTTTCTAAACCAATATTGAACATCGATTAAATTTGTATTGGCTGTAAATGGAACAATATATTGCAAATCCTTGTAACCCATGGGCTCAATATAGGAAAGGTACTCTAAAGCCTCAACTTCGGTAGCCTGACGCTGACTTGGCTGCTTTAAAAAGTTCATTTTTCAAGAAAAAGAGATAAGGAGTGGCCAGTATGTGTATTTATCAGGAGAAATACAATAAAGGCCCCACTACTCAGTCCAAGATATCTAAAATGAGCAAAATGCAAAGGCTGTAACTTCATACTGGATGTCAGATGACAGATTATCCACTAAAATATCTATTAACTAACGTCTTCAGTAGTGCTGTAATAGGGGCACTCAAAGCTTGTGTCTGCATATTGGTTAAGATTTTCTTTAAAGCAACATTAGTCCAAACACACAACAGTCAACATATTTAGCCATCTTCCTTTGGAGGGGTGTACCAGCCTGAAATAGAATGAAAAAGAAGTTAAAATACTTAATTCTTAAATAAATTAGAAGAACTGGCATGTAATAAGGCTAGCTACAGTCTCTCTTCATAATTTTGGCGTTTAAATCTACTATAATTTTTTTTTCTTTTTCCTTTTCTTTTTTTTTGAGACAGAGTTTTGCTCTGTTACCTAGGCTGGAGTGCAATGGCGCAAACAGCTCACTGCAATCTCCACCTCCCAGATCAAGCAATTCTCTTGCCTCAGCCTCCCAAGTAGCTGGGATTACAGGCATGCGCCACTATGTCCCATTAATGTTTTTTGTTTTGTTTTGTTTTGTATTTAGTAGAGACGGGGTTTCACCATGTTGGTCAGGCTGGTCTCCAACTCCTGACCTCAGGTGATCCATCCACCTCTGCCTCCCAGAGTGTTGGGATTACAGGTGTGAGCCACCGCACCCAGCCTACTGTAAAAATTAAACTTATACTTGGATTGGTAACAGTGCATTTTGCTATTTCACAACAGAAAGTTATTTTCTATGAATAAATTGTACTTGAGTTTTCAACACAAAAGCTCTGTATTAATGGTATCTCTAGCTAAAGATGACTGTGGAATATTAGACTAAAAGAATGTTTTATTCCACTTCAGTTCTATACTTGAAAGTAAGCCTCATGGAAAGTACTTATTTCCCCAAACACAATCCTGGCAATTTAGAATATAAGAAACTTGGACTGTTATCAGAGCCATGACATCATTTCACCAATGACAAGGAAGCCATCGCAGCAGGTGCAGTAACTAAATGATGATGCCTAAAATCAGAGTTAGTAGCAAGCCAGACTAGAATCCATCTTGAGCTATTGTACAACATGGTGACTACAGTTAACAATATACTGTATTCTTGAAAAATGCTAAGAGTGGATGTAAAGTGTCTCACCATAAAAATGGTAACTATGTAAGGTGATGCCTAGGTTAATTAGCTAGATTTAGTCATTCCACAATTATGTATACTTCAAAACTTTGTACACAGTAAGTATAATGTGTCAATTTTTTACAAATAAGAAAAAAAATTTTTTAAGATTAAAAAAATCCCTAGAAGTCATCTCTCCTGATTCTGAATCTATTACTCTTTCATCACAGCTAAGCTTACACATACTCACACACTCTCAAATACAGCATTTTCTATAAATATTTTTAAAATGCCAGTTGTAATGTTTAAGAAATAAAAATAAGAAATCTGTTTTCCAGGCTCCACAAAAACCTAAGCTCTCCATAAAAAGGCAAATTAGACTACGTACTGTTTAGTATGAAACTTTAGAACAGTATGAATATGCCAAGATCTATAAAGTATCAAAGTAGTACACAGGTTTCTTTGGATCTACTAATTTTGTGTGCTAGAAATTATTATTATGAAAACCTGGCCTTGTCCTCAAATTTTATCGTTTCTCTCTTCTGCTTGAAAAGTTTGTTTTGAATACTATTGCCGTAAGTAAGCAATCACTGAAAAAGTGACAAGTTTGCGTTGTCATTAAAATAAGTGAGCACAAAACACAAATCTTAAGTCACAAACTGACACATTTCTAGCAAAGTAAAGAATACTTTACAGGCATGGTGGCTTGTGCCTACAGTCCGAGCTACTGGGGAGACTGAGGCAGGAGGATCACATCAGCCCAGGAGCTTGAGGCTGCAGTCCACTATGATCACACCTATAAACAACCACTGCACTCCAGTTGTAACAACAAGAACTCCATCTATAAAGAGTTGCCTTTAACTCAATTCCTACAACCATTGATTTCAAGTAAGTAAAGTGAGTCATGTATTAATCTACTAAAAAAAAAAAAAAATCTTGATTCTGACTCTGAGATACCTAGGCCAAGTGTATAGGATACAAAAATTTTGATTGAAGTACAATGTTAAGGTTTGTGGTGCGATGACTCACACCTGTAATCCCAAGCACTTTGGGAGGCCGAGGCGGGCGGATCACAGTCAGCAGATCAAGACCTTCCTGGCTAACATGGTGAAACCCCATCTCAACTAAAAACACACACAAAAAAATTAGCCAGGCATGGTGGCAGGCGCCTGTGGTCCCAGCTACTTAGGAGGCAGAGGAAGGAGAATGGAATGAACCTGGGAAGCAGAGCTGGCAGTGAGTCAAGATAGCAGCACTGCACTCCAGCCAGGGGGACAGAACGAGACTCCATCTCAATAAACAAATAAAATAAAATAAAATAAATAAATAAAGGTTTTTGTATGCAGCACAGGTTTTTTTCACTATGGTAACAGTACTTTAAGAAACTAAAGCAAAAACAAAAATAAAACGGTAAATATTAATACATTATCTAAAACTTCTTAAATGGCAATAAACACTTATTGAATTAAACATACCATTTTTCTCATGTATCTGTACAATGGAATTATAAGATTGTTGGGCTCTTGCTAGATTATATTGATTCTGAAAGAGAATTACACATTTTAAATCAAAAGTGTAATTAGGTGAAAATTATTACAATAAATTTATGAATGCATCACACTGTGCTTAAAAGAACACAGGAAACTGACTCTCCATTTCAAAAACAATTTTAACTCAATAGCCTCATTTCTCAAGTTCATTATTCTCTACAATTTTATAAAAATAACAAAACCAAAATTGTACCCCAATAAAAATCAACAAGCCTCACAGTTCATTTTTATAAGTCTTCCTACCATTGGACAAGTACAAAGCTTTCTGGTTCTAGAGTCTGTCTCCATATTGCTGAATCAAGTTAAAGGATTATCTGGATGTTAATGAAACTCAAACGTTCTTCATGTAGCTTCTATTTTAAAAATAAAAATTTAAAAATAACTACAAAATATTACTTTCAGATAAGAAAATATTAAGCTTCCACGACTATACATATGAATGACATTTTAAGTTAGAAATCTAAAGAATGTCGTAATTGCCACCTGGCTTACTAAAGGAGCCCTCTTTTGATAAAAATATACCATCTTTTTAACGAGCCAAATCTAGGATTAATTTTGTCACCATACAACCAACCTATATCTTCACTTCGAATATACCAGAACACTCTCCATAGTGGTACCCATCTATCCACTATATTATGTCGCAGAATTTTTTGCATAATAAATTCACACAGCACAAGACTCAAAAATGTCTACATCCTAAGTGAAACTCTCCCTCCTACTTGTACCCTAAACACTCAGTTTCCTCCCATTCAACCCCCTTCCTCTACACAAGTTAACCACTATTACTAATTTCTTTTATGTCCTTCTTTAAGATTATACAAAAATACTCATGTACAGCCCACTGTTATTAGCCATTGTCCCCGGCTTTCCTTCACTAACAGTTGCATGCTACAGACACTGGTCTGCCCCTTTTCTCATCTCGCATATCCTGGAGAATGTTCCAAATCAGTATAGAACATACCTGTTTTAAACACTGAAATATTTCTATTACATGCATATTCAAATATTTAATCAGTCCCCTATTGGTAGACATCAGGTTGTCAGTATTTTGCTGTTATAATGTTGCCATGAGCAACCTTGTACCTATATCTGCTGAGTACTGGTAAAAATGTCCTACAGTAGAGCTCCTGGGTCAAAAGTTATACATGCCTTAGTAATTTTGAGATAGTGCTAAATTGCCCTCTACATAACTGCACAAATGTGTCTGCCCACCAGCCATCCGTAAGAGTGCCTTGATGCAGCCTCACCAGTGCAGTGCTTCAAATATTTGTAGATTTCTGACAATATACTAGATGGATTCCCAGTACAGTTTTAATTTGTATTTCTTTTTTTTTTTTTTTGAGACGGAGTCTCGCTCTGTCGCCCAGGCTGGAGTGCAGTGGCGTGATCTCGGCTCACTGCAAACTTCGCCTCCCGGGTTTATGCCATTCTCCTGCCTCAGCCTCCTGAGTAGCTGGGACTACAGGTGTCCGCCACCATGCCCGGCTAGTTTTTTGTATTTTTAGTAGAGACGGGGTTTCACTGTGGTCTCGATCTCCTGACCTTGTGATCCGCCCGCCTCGGCCTCCCAAAGTGCTGGGATTACAGGCGTGAGCCACCGCGCCCGGCTTTAATTTATATTTCTATTACTGAGTGAGACTGAGCATGTCTCCAATATGTTCATGAATCATTTATTTCTATTCCTGTAAACAGACTTTTTATACCCTTTTCCTATTTTTTTTAACATGTTAAATTTATGGAAGAACTTTTCCTATTTTTCTACAGGGTAGTCTTTTTCAACGTCTAGAGCTCTTTAAAATAGTAAAGCCGGCCGGCACGGTGGCTCACATCTGTAATACCAACACTTTGGGAGGCTGAGGCAGTTGGATCACCTGAGGTCGGGAGCTCGAGACCAGCCTGACCAACACGGAGAAACTCCATCTCTACTAAAAATACCAAATTAGCCGGACATGGTGGCGCACACCTGTAATCTCAGCTACTTGGGAGGCTGAGGCAGGAGAATTGCTTGAACCCGGGAGGCAGAGGTTGCAGTGAGTCCGAGGATCACACCATTGCACTCCAGCCTGGGCAATGAGAGTGAAACTCCGTCTCAAAACAAACAAACAAAACACACACACACACAAATAAAATAGTATAGCCCTGCCATAATGCACCTAATAAACATAAAATGTATAGTAACACATTTTTCTTAACATTAATGAAAAAGTGGTTTTTTTAGTATTTTCACAAAAAGGACAAAAATAAGATTCAGAAACAAACTGTACATAAAAAATATATATACCCTGAAATTCCCAAATGACTGTGAAGTAGTCACTTTCCAACCCTACTGCCCACCACCCAAAACACAAGGAGAAAATAAGAATGTTGGCCTTCCCCAGTCTCAATATCAGTAGCAAGGTACTCAAACGCCCAGTTTAAACAAATGTTTCTGCAGAGGCTTTACTGTACTGTGGGTCTAGCCCTTCCTATTCTTCTAACTCACTGATTTCTGCTTGTATATCTTTAATAATTTCCCCATTCTGCTTTCCTTCAGGTTCTTTTAAGAGACAGAGTCTTGCTCTGTCACTCAGACTAGAGTGCAGTGGCTGGATCTCAGCTCACTGCAACCTCCATCTCCCAGGTTCAAGCAATTCTCCTGCCTCAGCCTCCCAAGCAGCTGGGATTACAGGCATCCGCCACCACACCCAGCTAATTTTCGTGGTTTTTTTTTTGGCAGAGATGGGTTTCACCATGTTCCGCAGGGTGGTCTTGAACTCCTGAGCTCAGGTCATCCACTTGTCTCAGCCTACCAAAGTGCTAGATTACAGGAGTCAGTCACCGTCCCCGGCCTCCTTCAGGGTTTTTCATTGTCCTGTCTAGCAATCAGTTAGAGGCTTGATTCATTTTCATTCTTTTCTTAATGGCATAAGGATTTGGCAATGAACATTCCTCTGAGCTCTCCTTTAGTCTCTGG
Source organism: Trachypithecus francoisi (assembly GCF_009764315.1). Taxonomy (NCBI): domain Eukaryota; kingdom Metazoa; phylum Chordata; class Mammalia; order Primates; family Cercopithecidae; genus Trachypithecus; species Trachypithecus francoisi. The sequence goes on from NW_022681468.1 coordinate 113,044,577, forward strand.
TAAGTAATGATGGCATTATTGCTATTCTGTAGGATATTCTGCAGTTTTAATTTTGAAGCCCTGTTTGACCTAAGAGCTGTTTGCATGAGTTATAAAATTCCAGAAAGAAATACCTGTTTTCTGGTTTTATTATTAACTTATAGATGTAACTAAGATCAGAAAATGACATCTGTCCTTTTCTGTTTTTCAGTATTTGAGGTGTGCATTGAAAAAGATTAGTTTCTTCAATGTTCCTGATAGGAAGAGGGAGGGAGAAAAGGGGAGAGAGGAATAGATTGAATTCTAGTATTTTAATTATGGTTCAATTCTAAGCATTTTAAAATTTCATTTTACTTTTTAAAACCATGATTTACAACTGTGTTTAATTTCCAAATTCACATAGCTTTTTGTTAATCTCTTCATTATTGCCTTCTAACCTTAACTGCTTCTTATTTAAATGATATGGTGTGTATGGTACCAACTGTTTTTAAATCTTCTGATTTTATGGATTTATAATTAATTTTTCTCCCATAGTCCATAAATACTTGAGAACAATCTATATCTAATTATTAGGTACAGAGGTCTATGTCCATTATACCATGCCTGTTCACTGGTTATTCAAATCTACATATGGGCATTCTGTTTATCTGACTAGTAGTATGCAGGGTATGTTGAAATCTCCAACTATGAGAGTGGACTTGTCAACTTCTCCCTGTGGTTTTATCAGTTTTTCCTGGGTATTTTGAGGCTATTTTGATAGGTACATAAAATATGAAAATTGCTATATCCTCCTAATTAACAGACTTATCATCAAATTGTTACTAATGCTTTCTGTTCCAGAATCCTATTTTGTTTGATACTAAAGCTACATCATTTGTTTTTGGTTAATGTATACTGGCATATCTTTATCACTCTTTTTTATAAAAATTTTCAACCTTTTTGTACCTTTATATCTTAAATATAAAGATTAAATATAAATATAAAGATTAAAACAGCTGGATTTTTAATCTAACTGGTAACTTTAGTCCATTTACATTTGTTATGACTGATTTATGTAGACTTGTTTCTATCCCCTTTAGAATTTCTATTTCTCTCACTTTCTAGTATAATTCTAATATCTCCTCCTGGGATTCCACTAAGACATATTTTAGACCTCACTCTGATCTCTCCCCACCAACCCCACCAACTTCTGCCCTATCATCTATCCTCATGTCTCTCTGTGTAACATTCTAACTTATTTTTTTGAGATAATCATCTAATCAATTAATTCTCTTCTGATATTTAATCTACTGAGTTTCTTATTTCAACAGTTACATTTTTTCTTTATTTTCAGACAGAGTCTCACTGTCATCCAGGCTGGAGTGCAGTGGCGTGAACATGCCTCAGTGCAGCCTTGGCCTCCTGGGCTCAAGTGATCTTCCCACCTCAGCCTCCTGAGTAGCTGAGACTATAGACAGGTACCCCATACCCAGTTAATTGTTTTTTAGGGTGGAGGAGGGTATTTTTTGTACAGACGAGTTCTCACCACGTTGCCCAGGCTGGTCTCCAACTCCTGGGCTCAAGCCATCCTCCTGCCTCGGCCTCCCCAAAGTGCTGGGATTACAGGCGTGAGCCACCATACCCATCTATATTTTTTATTTCTATAAGTTCTATTTCATCCATTTTCTTTTCAGGTCTTCCTCATCATTCCTGGCGGTCTTACTGCTTGCTCAATTTTATGATTCCATCTTTTTTTCTTTATTTTAGATTTCACATGTAACTATTTTCTCACAATTCTAATATCTGAAGTATGTGTTTTGTATCTGATAATTCCAAAACTTACTGTCTTTGGGAAATATATCTATTACTTATTATTTCTGACAATTCTCAAATATGTTGGGTTGACTACCTGAATGCTATGATTGGAGTGAATTCTTTTAATCTTTGGGAATCCTACAGGCTTAAATTAGAGATGCTTTCCTACAAAAAGTATCTGTGTCTGCTTCTGATGAGAGCTGTGGATGCAACTAACATGAGACCACTTTACCATCTTGTATAATCCTGAGATTCTCCAAGAGATCTGGCTCCCCAACCTTGCTTATTTATACACAGGAGACTAGACTGCTTAGTATAGGTAGTGACTCACTTTCTCCTACCCTGGAAAAAACAAAACAGATCTCTCATCTGAATGTGATCACAGTTTAGGGGATTCTATGTGAGAATAAGTGGAGGTTATGGGCAGCAGAAAGACAGATGCCTTTCACTGACCATAGAAATAGGTCAGAAGCTGCCCTAAAGACTGTGTGCTCCAGGATTTCACTATTTAACTCAACTACCATTCCCTCCATAGTGAATGGAAGCTTCTGAGAGCACCATCTTGCCTTTAAACCACAAATTGTTAAAAGTCATGGTAACAAACCTCTGGTTTTGGAAGGCTGTCTCACTTATGTCCTAAAATTAATGTTACAGCCTATGTTTCATGTTAACTGAAAACCAGCCTGAACAACATCCTTATGTCCCATGGCTTGCTCTCAGCTCCCCTTGATTGGGCCTAGGGCAGCCAGACTGTCTGGCTCCAATCCTTTTTCTGTCACTTGTCACCTCAGACAAGTTGTCTAACTTCTGTATGCTTCAGTTACCTCATCTACAAAATGCAGATAATAATAGCATCTACTTTTTAAGTTATTAAGAGGATTGAAAGAGTTAATAAAAAGTAAAAGATTAAAAAAAAACTTGGTAAGAATAGGCACAGAGGAAAAAAAGTAAAAATAAATAAATGAAAAGACTAGAGCCTAGCACATAAAAGCTTACCAGGAATTAGTTCTATAACATGAACTCTATTTTTTAAAACTTTAAAGTACATATAATTTTTAATTTACTACAGTATACATACCATTAATAAGTTTACAACTGTAGACATGTTTATCTACAGCAAATATAACAAAGACTAAAAGAACAGATACTATATCATTAAGTGATTATCAATTAGTATCTTTAATTTTCCTATAATTCCTTATTTTCTATAGATCAGTTTTGTAACAAGAAGAAAACAAACCAAATGAAAATGAAACTATCTCAAAAAAGAATTAAGTCAAGACAGGAAGAAAGCTCATAAATATAAAATATATCTTATGGTTTATGTAAAATTCTTAACAAAAGTACCTTATTTGCTCCAAACTGCACTCTGGCTTTACCTTTGACTAAGGTGGCATTTATTTGCATGATGACTGATTCTATTGAGTAGGCACTGCTCCAGCCCTACAGGAAGAACAAAATATCTCTAAAATACAGCAGTATTTCTGATTCCCACTTGGGAAGGCCTAACAAAATGGTATGTAACTCAACAGCAGCAAATCGGTGTTAAAAAGTCTATAGTCAAGGGGAAAAAGTAAAATTGGAACATTTCCAGAATCTCACCAAAAAAAAAAAACAACAAACCAATGTTCTAAGTGCCCAACATGAGCAAATTAGAACCTTAAATAAAGGTCACTCTTAATGCCTATCCTAGCATAGATTCAGCAGCAAGTACAATGTCATTTTATTGGTTTACCTTTTCATTCTTGAAAGTAGAAGCTATTTTAAAAATAAACTAAAATTTCTTTAAAAGTAGGAGCTACTAAAGAATTTTCTACTTACAATCTAATTTACATGATCAATACACTAAATTGTGGGTGAAAATGGAGTACCGTAAGAAAAAAGTCACCTGTTTTGTGAGAAGTTCCATACATAATGCTCCTCCACCCAATACATACCTTAAAAAGAAAAAAGGAGTCATACAAAATTCTCGAAAATTATTCCTCCTTAAACAATTTCTAAGTGCCATTACCAAGAAAATATGCATACAAGATGAGAAAATAACATGCAAACATGAAAACAGTTGTTAGGGATATAGGACTATGGGTAACATAAAAATTCTAATGTTATCACACTAATATAATCCCTCTGAAATTCTAGTCAATTTTTTCTAATGGTTCTTAGAACATAAAACTTTCAGATTTGTATGGTATCAGTAACTAAGAACTTAGCCCTAAATATTCCAAAGAATAGGGGCAGAAGAACCAGTTTCCTTAAATGGCATTCGCCGTGTTCTTTACATCTGAAACTCTACCATGATGTTACAGCCAAGAGTTTTTCCCCTGACAGTGACAGTGACCTTATCCTATCCATGCTATGAACATCTGCATGGCTTTATGGTTCAAACTGTTTTTACCCATTCCATTGTGAGAATCAAATGGTTCTGACCATGGAGCTCCTCTCTGGAATTCCTTAAGCTCTTTCTAGGCCTGAAGACTATTCTCTGAACCAAAGATAACTTCTGGGGATGTACCAAATCTCCCATTAGAAAATCATTATTTAGGTAATGATTTTTTAACCTTTATCTTTCTCAAAATTTCATTTCTCCTTTAATGTTAAATTTCAAAATACATAAATATCATGCCTAAAAAAATCAAGGGAATAATAGTTTTAGAACAAAAACTGTGGTAATTTTGAAAACACAAAAGCTAAGACCACTGATTAGGTCTATGTGGACACCAAGTCCACCACAAATTGTTCTGTCCTCTGGGGCTCTGCCCACGCCTTTCCCTTGTTTGAGATTCCTTCTGCCTCCTACCCTTCCAAATGCTGTATTTCCCCCCAGAAGACTTGCCAAGACCAGTCTACCCTGCACATCTTCCACTCCAGCTAACCAAAGGCATCCTTGTGTCGACTAACCAAATTACTTTGCAGAGAAGGCATCTAAGAACTTTTACTGTAGACCACTAACATTAATAATTGTTATAGTGACAATATTTAATAATAAAATTAGAGAAAGAAGTCCTCTTCAACTCCCCCATCCTGGAGAATCCAAGCAAGTGTCTCTCCCCACTTGCTTTGCCCAAACCCTGGGACCTTTCAAAGTGAAAAATTAATGGAAGGGAAAAAAACCTAAAAGAAAAACTCTCCAAAAACTTAAATTCAGAAGACTCATGGGATTAACTTTTTTTTTCTTTGTGTATTCTATTTCTGAAACATAGAAATCTATCTTCCACTCTTTAACTCTCCTACTGGGCTAAAAGAGTATTGTACGTAATGTGCACTCACTGATTTAACAGAATTAGAAGATCCAGGTACTCATTTAGATTTTGGTTCCACAATTGCTCAAAGCTTAATAATCGGTTCATGAGTTAACACCACACATGATCTTCAAATTTTGGAAATGCTGATGGTAGACAGGAACTTGTTTCCAGAAAAGGAAGTACACAGTAGACATTTTACCTATTATCCAACCACAACCACCTTTCCTTTAAGATACCCCACTCTTCCTTTGAGGATGCAGAGTCTTAGGAGGTGGGAAGAAAGGGAGTTTTTGGATTTTCAGGTCAAAAGAAAGTGCATTTGTACAAGTACGTAATACCTACACAAATGTTTGTTGAACACAAGATGAGCAGTTCTAGTACCTACACAAAAAGTAAGATAACTAAACTTTTCCTTAATATACACTTTCAGCAGCATCGACATTTAAAAGTGGCCAATTCGACTTCTGTATTAAATGACATTCCTTTTGTCAACATGTGTTCCAAATTCTTACTGCTCTTTGCCTCCAAAGGGTTCCTCCTGAATACTGAGACAGTTCAAGAATACTAGGGAAAAAAACATTAATGATCTAAGTAAGGGTCATCTAAGGATAACATGCCATATGTATGGACACAGTAATACAGTATTTTCAACTTTAAAAAAGTTCAGTTGCCAAAGTTGTACAGCAAACACTATCCTAAGCTTAGCCTCTTCGGATATTTCACTTAAAAATCACTGTAAAAAACACGAGTCACAAAAAGCCATATTTTGTATGATTCTATTTATATGAAATGTCCAGGAAAGGCAAATCTACAGAGATAAAAATTAGATGAGAGGTTGCCAGAATCAATGGTGGGGGAGACGGGTATAGGGAGTGACTGCCTATCAGTACAGGGTTTATTTTTGAAGTAATGAAAATGTTCTGAAACTAGGTAGTAGTCATGGCTGCACAACTCTGAATATACTAAAAACCACTGAATTGTACACTTCAAAGGGTGAGTTTTATAACATATAAACTGTATCACAATAAAGCTGTTAGTTTAAAAAATGTTTGGCTATGTCAAGAAATAAAGAAATAGGGTCATAACTAGAAGATGTGGGATATGAAATACATAGAAAACTGCTCAATAATCTATCTGGAATCACACAATGCTTAAGCTTTACCCTGACTGAAATGGCAAGCTTTTACTTCTTCCCAAGTCAGCAAATAATTCCTCCTCTTCACTTAATAGTTCACTATGAAGACCAAGCCATTTTGATTTTGCCTCCAATGAGCTTTCACATTTCATTCCTCCTTCCATTCCAATGACTACCAAACCAATGTAGGTTCTCCTCACTTCACTCTTAAGACAACAGCGTGGTCCTCAACTACTATCACACTCTTCTAGGCTCTGTGAGCACAACGTGTCTCATATTCTCTTCTGCTGTCACCAGATTTACTTTACAATAGTTTCTTTACTGTTACTCCCATTTCTCAATCAGTTATACAGAAAGATGAATAGCCAGGGTGATAGTTTACTTAGCAGAGGGAAAAAAAAGAGGTCTGTCACCAGTCCACAGAACTGTTTAAGTACAAGATATTACATCAGCACTATTTCCTACAACTCTTCTACGTAAGTCCTACCCTCCTTGTGTTATAGCTCAAACTGGTCTGGTATACTTTTGAGTATCTCATTCTCTTTCCTAGATAACTGATTGTGTTTATTTTTCACCTATGTAAATCATTTTCCTTCAACCTCCACCAGCTGACCAAACCCCACTCACATTTCACTGCCTAACTGGGATCCCACCTACTTCATGAAGTCTTCAGGTCACTGTTGCCAGAGCAACTCTTTGCTGCTTTAAACCTCTGATAAATTAAGTCCATAGTTAGCATTTGATAATCAATGGAGTACTTAGTACTTTTAATCCCCTCTTACACAGTTGGCATTTGGTATAATGAAAAACACTTTACTAGGAATCAGAAGATTTATTTGAGTAGATCACAAGCTGACTTATTATTCAAATTATTCATTTGAATAATGATAACAATAACACCGTGGCAAAAAAGAATCAATTAAGAAACTACGTAACAGATTTTAAAATTGAAAATGGCATTATTCATAACTTCATGTATTTGTCTCTATTCTAGGTGGTAAGCTAAGGTCATAAACTTAAATTCTTGGAATTCTTACAATAAAATGTTGAAAAGCTATACTGGTCAATTTTATAATCACATTTTAAAATGTTCTGATAAAAAAAATTTTTTTTGAGACGGACTCTCGCCCTGTTGCCCAGGCTGGACTGCAATGGGGCAATCTCGGCTCACTGCAACCTCCACCTCCTGGGTTCAAGCGATTCTCCTGCCTCAGCTTCCCGACTAGCTAGGATTACAGGCATCCACCACCACGCCCAGCTAATTTTTGTATTTTTAGTAGAGACGGGTTTTGCCATGTTGGCCAGGCTGGTCTCAAACTCCTGACTCAGATGATCCACCTGCCTTGGCCTCCAAAAGCACTGGGAATACAGGCGTGAGCCACCGCATCTGGCTGATAAAAATGTTTTTATATATTTATTCTGAATTTGCAAATTTCTTCCAAATCTTTTCCTTGATCATTTTTTTCTCTAAGATTTTGAACAAAAAAATGACCTGTCTTCCTTTTCCCATGCTTATGGGAATACTGAGTAAACATACACAATTTTATAAATAAGCACATAAAACTAAAGCACAATAGTTGGCTGGGCACGGTGGCTCATGCCATAATCCAGCACTTTGGGAGGCCCAGGTGGATGGATCACTTGAGGCCAGGAGTTTGAGACCAGGCTGGTCAACATGGTGAAACCCTATCTCTACTACAAATACAAAAATTAGCTGGGCATGGTAGCACATGCCTGTAGTTCCAGCTATTCAGGAGGCTGAGGCAGGAAAATGGCTTGAACCCAGGAGGTGTAGGTTGCAGTGAGCCAAGATTGCGCCACTGCACTCCAGCCTGGGCAACGGAGTGAGACTCTGTCTCAAAAAAAAAAAAAAAAAAAAAAAGGCCGGGCACGGTGGCTCAAGCCTGTAATCCCAGCACTTTGGGAGGACGAGACGGGCAGATCACGAGGTCAGGAGATCGAGACCATCCTGGCTAACACCGTGAACCCCCGTCTCTACTAAAAATACAAAAACTAGCCGGGCGACGTGGCGGGTGCCTGTAGTCCCAGCTACTCGGGAGGCTGAGGCAGGAGAATGGCGTAAACCCGGGAGGCGGAGCTTGCAGTGAGCTGAGATCTGGCCACTGCACTCCAGTCCAGGCGACAGAGCGAGACTCCACCTCAAAAAAAAAAAAAAAAAACTAAAGCACAATAGTTACGTCGTTTCTCCCCAATCAGTAAAGGCTTCATTAAAGGTATTTTAACATTAAACTATGAAAAACGTAAGAACTATGACTTGGTGGCTAGTAAAAGGCTGGTGTTGCGAGCAAGAGAAAAGTTAAAAATTTACTATTTTTCAGTCTCGTGTTTATTTTGTATATGTAAATACTTGGCTGGGTTACCTAACATTCAACTTCCGAAACTTATTGTTAGGTTTTATGACAAGAGAAGTACTTTTTATAGCAATTTTATTGCCTGATCCAAAAACAGTCTATGGAAGCTTTAACAGTAACAAAATAAATCTGTACACAATTCTAAACAACTCTGTTTCACACCCAACCTGGGAGTTCCACTCACTGTAATAGTGTATTTGTGATCAACTTTGTAACAACCTGTCAAAAGGAGACCTCTAACATCTGCTCACAAAGGAATCCCTTCAGCATCTCCTGCTCTGCAGCAGCAAACACATGGGAATCACTCAGAACTCTGGATTTCCAACAGAACAGCATTTCCCAGAGAGTAAGCCAGAGGACACCATCCTCTGAGATGCTATCGTGTAAATTATTAAACAATTTTGGGAAAAACAGAAAACAGCATTAAGCCTCCAAGAAGTCCTTTGGTAAAAGATATTTTGAACCTGGTTTCCCCAAAACCTTGCAATCCCCTCAAAACAAACATCTATTAACAAATCACTAGGCTGGGTATGGTAGCTCACGCCTATAATCCCAGCACTTTGGGAGGCTGAGGTGGGCGGACCACGAGGTCAAGAGATTGAGACCATCCTGACCAACATGGTGAAACCCCATCTCCACTAAAAATACAAAAATTAGTTGGGCATGGTGGCACATGCCTGTAGTCCTAGCTACTCGGGAGGCTGAGGCAAGAGAATTGCTTGAACCCAGGAAGGCAGAGGTTGCAGTGAGCCGAGATCACGCCACTGCATTCCAGCCTGGTGACAGCAAGACTCCGTCTCAAAAAAAGAAAAAAAAAAAACAACAACAACTGTATTAGTGCTTAACATTTTGGGAGCTATGGCAAAGATTAGGTTGGAGGTGTCAGGTATGTAAACTCTTAAGAAACAATATTGAAATACATAAAATTTAAAGAAAAAATTAAAAACAAAAAAGAACAAAAATAATAAAATAATTTTAAAAAACAATATTGGGCCAGGCACAGTGGCTTAGACTTGTAATCCTAGTACTTTGCAAGGCTGAGGTGGGTAGATGGCTTCAGCCCAGGAGTTCAAGACCAGCCTGAGCAATATGGCAAAACCTCATCTCTACCAAAAATACAACAATTAGCTGGGCATGGTGGCATCTCAGCTACTCGGGAGGCTGAGGTGAAAGGATATCTTGAGCACGGGAGGCAGAGATTGCAGTGGGCCATGACTGCACCACTGCACTCCAGCCTGGGCAACAAAGAGAGAACCTGTCTCAATAAATAAATACATAAATAAATAAAAATTATATTGCTTTACCATGTGGCAGAACTCAAAATGAGCTCAGCATATCCATATGTAATACTAAGGTTAAAAAAAACACACATACTTTTTGTTTCTCTGAGCTTTATAGATGGACACCATGCCCAAATAACTATTCTGTAGTATCAACAGCAAATCAGTATGTATTCTGACTACAAGAAATGATTCTTAACAGGATTTTAGCCCCCCAAAACACATATATAAGCATGTAAAGCAAATATAACTAAAAATAACTGTAGGAACAAAGCTCTTCTAGAGAAAGTTCTGAAGTCTGATGTAGTCACTCATATTTTTACCCTAAATACAACTATTACTACCTCAACCATAGAAATGATCAAAGTAAGGGCTGGATATATTTAGATTTTAATCACCATAATGTAGATTATGTCACATAATAGAATTAGCCGAGTGTTTGAAAATTCTCAAGTTAAACTGCTCATACTTTGAGGGCCTACTGAACATTTCATAAATAACCTAACAAATTGTGATCTTTTCCCCCGCTTCTGTAAGACTTCCAACCACAAGAAAAAGCAATACAATTACCATTTGACCCTACTAAACTGCAAGTATTACCTGTAGAAGTAATTAGCCAGTTCCATAGGTCCATGAGATTTCCCATGATTATCCCTAGAAGCACCAATTAGGATCACAGGCATGTGGGGACCACTCTTTAATCATAACATTCTCTAAACCCTCAATTACAATTTACATTTGAAAAACATTAGCTTTTTTAGGGTAAAAAGTATGTGTATATATATATATACATGTGTGTATGTGTGTATATGTATAAATACGTGTGTGTATGAATCATTAAAAACTCTACCTCTCAACAATATAATGCTTTATAACCAACGGTTCTAAGTGTGGGCCCCAGAACAACAGTATCATCTTCACCTGGAAACTTCTTAAAAATGTAAATACTCAGGCCCTACCACAGACCTACTGAATGAGAAACCTGGGACTAGCTCTCCAAATGATTCTGGTGCACACTAAAAAAAAAAAAAAAAAAAAAAAAAATGCAGGCCAGGCACAGTGGCCTCACGCCTGTAATCCCAGCACTTTCAGAGGCCAAGGTGGGAGGATCACTTGAGCCCAGGAGTTCAAGACCAGCCACGACAACATAGTGAGACCTCGTCTCCATAAAAAAAAAATTTTAACTGAAAAAAATTTTCTTTTTAAGTAATTGCTTAAACTTACCCTCCTGAGAGAACAGGTAACACCACTCGAACAAATGGAGGATCAAATGGAAAGTTATCCTAAAGAGCAAATAAGCAAGTTTAATTAATTTTAAGAACATCCTTAATGTTATATACTATTTAGAAGATTTTAAAAGATACTATAAAGAATGTGTACATTTATTATCAGATAATGGGTAAGAGTCATCAAACTAGTACCCAAAACCAAAATGAAAACCAAATCAAATAAAAATGAAGTTAAAATCAGGCCCAAACAGAACAGTGTTATGGTAAACTGATGAAACACATGAAGGGGTTCCACTTCACTAGAACTATATAAAGGAACCATTCCAATAATGATAGACTAGGTAATTTAGATCAATTTTCTGACTGAGAACTAGAAAGGTGAACAAAACATAATAATTTCAGGGCTAAGAAAAGCGAACACCAGAGAGCAGGATCTTTTTTTCCCCCCCTTGGGTTTTCTTCCAATTACAGAAGAGAAAAAGAAGAGGTTCACAAGCTGAGCTAGAACTCACAGCCTCACAGAGCTCACAGAGACATAAACATTGCAGCTCAGCGTTCACCGAGGAGAAGCCCTGCTAAGACTGCCACTCCTAAGGTTGCGACCCTGAAAACCAACTGCAAATTGCCCTGACAGGGAATGAGGCCAGCTTGAATCATCTCAGTCCCTGACTGCATGAGGCAATCCTGGGTTGCTAATTTCCAAGCCCCTGGCAGGGGCAAATATAAATCCTCTCTGGAGAAGATTATCATCCAAGGCTTCAAATTAGTTCTGTATTTTTTCATGTATAATGTCTATCACTAAAAATAAGCCACATGAATGAGACAAAGACAAATAGAAAACAAGAGAAGAAAATAATAGACACATAACCACAAGGGGTCAAGATAATAGAGTTAACTCTGTTGAACGTAAGCGAGGAAAGAAAAGACAAGACTGAAAGTCTGGTAGAGAAACGCAAATTATAAAAATGAACCATATGGAAATTCTAAAATTTAGATACAACAGCTGAAATTAGTAGCTTAATGGATAAGTTTAACCACAGCAGTAACTTAGCAGAAGAGAGATTCAGTAAACTGGAAAATAGGTCAGAAAAACAAAATGGTAGAAAATGCAGAAAATAAAAAAGATAGTGAAAAGTTTATCACATACGTAGAGTCCTGGAAGCAAAAAAAGAATGGGACAGAACCAATACCTGAAGATATGGTTGGTGATAATTTTCCAAATCTGATCAAAAGACTTCACAAGATTTAACCACAGTAAATACTTCAAGAGAAACAATGGAAGCTAGGATACGAGAATGATATCTTTGAGGCACTGAAAGAAACTGCCAACCTAGAAACTTACACTCAATGAAAATACTCCTCAAAAATGAAATGAAGGCCAGGGACGGTGGCTCACGCCTATAATCCCAGCACTTTGGGAGGCCGAGGTGGACGGATCATCTGAGTTCAGGAGTTCGAGACCAGCCTGACCAACACGGAGAAACCCCGTCTCTACTAAAAATACAAAATTAGCCAGGCGTGGTGGCGCATGCCTGTAATCCCAGCTACTCAGGAAGGTTAAGGAAGGAGAATCGCTTGAACTCAGGAGGCGGAACTTGTGGTGAGTCGAGATTGCACCACTGCACTCCAGCCTAGGCAACAAGAGCGAAACTTGGTCTCAAAAAAAAAAAAAAGAAAGAAAGAAAAATAAAGTTTTTGTTTTTCATCTTCAGACTCACACTAAAGGAAATACTAAAAGTTATTTTCAGACTGGAGAAAGAGGATCCTCAATGAAAATGTGGAGAATAAAGAGCAAATGTGCATGCGGATCTAAATGGATATTGACCAATTACATAATTATGTGTAGAGTTTTAGATAAGTATAGAACTAAAATGCATGATGACAGCAGCACATATATGGCAGGGAGGACATGACCTCAGTGTTCTAAGGTCCTTGTATTGACAAGGAAAAGGAAAAAGTATAAATTTACAAGTTTATATTAGACTTTGACAAGTCAAAGACATATTGTAACTGTAGGGTAGTAAAAAAGAAGAACTACCATGCTGACAGAGGTATGAAACTAGAGTAATAAAAAAATCCAAAAGAAAGATGAAAAGGAGTGTGAAGCAAGGAGGACAAATAGTAATGAATCTATAAGATGGAGATTCAGACCCAAGTATCAGCAATAATGAATGGGTCCAACTAAAAGACAAGGATCATCAGACTTGATAAAAATATATGAAGTGAGGAAGATGATATAAGATGAGGGATAAGAAGAAATCGTTTTCTAACTTGCAATAGAAATGTAAGATTATCCACAAGATACCAACTTAATGACACAAGATAGCAACTTAACGACAGTTATTATAATCTACTTTCAAATAAAATAGCTCACCTTTCACCTATATTTAACAGACATAATGAAAGGTATAGAGGTTGATGTAAAGCTTGGTAAAGTACAACTTCATTTAACCTCCTATTTAGAAATTTAAACATGTGAATCCCCAGTGACTACAAAACCTCTTCATTGATTATGTATGATTTAATTCATTGTAAACAGTTCAGAATAACTCTTCCACATCAAAATCTGGGGACTCTATTCCATAAAGTCTATACCCTGGAACTCAGGAATCCGTATTTTACAGAAATAAAAAGTTCTTCAAGGAGGAAAAAAAAGGTTGAGGGTGACTGTTAAAATGAAGTTTCAGTTACCTTAGTATATATTAACTCAGAAACAGACTCTCAGGCTCTATAAGGATATCAGAAAGTTATCTGAGATCTTAACATCTTAGCCATCTAAGTTATTCTTAAGGAAAAGGCACATTCTGTTTTTTAAAGACTGCATCACCAAATGGCTCTAAATAGTTACAAATCACTTCCTTATACTGAGTTGAAAATCACCTCTTTGTAATTTGCCTTACTAATTTTATGCCCTGTGTTCACCAAAAACAAATAAAAACTAATGCTTCCATATACACAGTCCTTCAAATAGTTGAAGACAAGCTAACATCAACCCCCATGTTCTCTTCTCCAAATCCACAATTTCGCCAGCTATCCCAGGACACGGAATACAATCTCTTCCCAATCCTGGCTATTATTCTCTAAATGAACCTAAGTTTATCTAAATAGACCATTCTTAAAGTACTACCTCAGAATTCAATTCAGTAATTCAGATGCTGCCTGAAACACCAAAAAGTGACTTCCTTAAAAGCATAGCAAGTTGGATTTACTAAGTTGCTGACCAGGTCGCGTTCCCTCCTGCATCTTTGTATTATGCTTTATCTCAAGTTCCATTTTTCTTATTACTCAAGTTGTCACCGTGGACATCAGAGACCATAAATATACACTGTTCTGGCTCTTTCCTGTAAATCTTTCTGAGTCATACCTGCTATCCTCCAAAGTCTGTGAATCCCGATACTAATAACTTGGCAATTCAGTTTAAGGTCCTCTTCATAAGGTCAGTTAGCTCAAGGCAATCACATTCTTCCCAGGCCTCTTAAGAAATACTCCAACCCCAGAAAAGGCCCTTCTTTCTGGTATCAGGAGCCATGGTCCAGAAACACAAATCCAATAGAAATTCAGCCATTTACCTCCCAGATCGTCCCCTCCCTGAAGTTCTACCTAGAGCAGGAAAAAATAATGAAAACACTACCTGCAGTCACAAATCCTCCAGTTTCCTGTCCAAGATTTCATATTCCTGTAAAGATACCTCCCAAAGAGGAAGTGACAAGGGAGGGGCACACCAGGGGCTACAGGGACTAATTAAAAAAAAAAAAAAAAAGGGTTCTATTTCTTAAGTTTGGTGTTAGGTATACGGACATATAATTTAAATTTTTAAAAAGAAAGATACCTTCCTTTTTGTGTGTTTTGTTTTTTGTTTTTGGCCTGGGTGCTTCATTCATTCCCCCATATGAATTAGTAAAAATGTAGCCATTAGCAACTTCAGTCAATATATACCAGACTCATACTTTTTAGGAGGACAACCCAGTTGACAACCACAACAGTTTCTACAATAACAAAAGTGAGACATAATACTGACATTTGGGTCACTTCAAGTTCAATCCTAAGATATATTCCCAAGGAAAAACATACACATAAAAAAGCTATGTAAGAAGCTTTTAGAAAATTATTACTATCCTTTTTGTAAGTACAAAAGCAGCATTGTTTTTTTCATCAAAATATCTCATATATCCACAGATTTTAAACCATAACATCTTATCCAGATCCATATTAAATCACGCCTGTAATCCCAGCACTTTGGGAGGCCAAGGCAGGTGTACCACAAGGTCAGGAGTTCAAGACTAGCCTGGCCAACATGGTGAAACCCCATCTCTACTAAAAATACAAAAATGATCTGGACATGGTGGCACATGCCTATAATCCCAGCTACTCAGGAGGCTGGGGCAGAGAATTGCTTAAACCTGGGAGGCAGAGGTTGCAGTGAGCCAAGGTTGTGCCACCACACTCCAGCCTGGGCAACAGAGCAAGACTCAGTCTCAAAAAAATAAAAATAAAAATAAAAATTAACATTTGTTCTAGACACCACTGCTATTCTTTAACCATTATTTTTAGCGTCTTAAAAATACTTTATTAGGCCAGGTGTGATGGCTCACGCCTATAATCCCAGCACTTTGGGAGGCCGAGGCAGGCGGATCACCTGAGGTTAGGAATTCGAGACAAGCCTGGCCGACATGGTGAAATCCCGTCTCTATTAAAAATACAAAAATTAGCCGGGCGTGGTGGCATGTACCTGTACCTGTAATCCCAGCTACTCGGGAGGCTGAGGCAGGAGAATCTCTTGAACCCAGGAGCAGAGGTTGCAGTGGGCCAAAACTGTGTCACTGCACTCCAGCCTGGGCAACAGAGCAAGACTGCGTCTCAAAAATAAATAAATAAAATAAAATAAAATAAAATTTAAAGACCCTTATGAAATATAACACAAAAATTCAGAAAAGTACATAAAATATAAAGATATACCTTAAGAAGCTATTGTAAATTATGTGCCCATGTAACCACCAACCTGGTCCAGAAATATATTCCAGCCAGTATCCAAGAAGCCTGCACAGATGTACCTTTCAGTTCACACCTCCCTACCTCCCACCTAGATGGACTCCTTACCCTAAACTGCGTGTAATCACCCAAGTTTTACTGCCCAAGTATGAATCCATGATTAAGTGTTTCTCAGTTTCTTTTCATTTTTGCCCCCCTAAGAAGCCTTTTTTAGAAGTTTTCTTCCTAATTTTACCCCCCCGCTCCACGGAATTTTAACACCACAGATAAATCATGTATCTGTTTATGTTCTGTGGCCCTTTGGAGGGCAGCAGACCGTTTTAATAGCTAAGATTGTTTTCACTCCAAAGATCAATTTTCACTCCACTGCAGGTGATATTGCCTCCACTAAGAATGCATGACCTAACCAACATTGGTTTTACCTATTTTTGAACTCTATATAAAGGAAACTGTACAAAATAGGTTTTGGAGTCCAGTCTCTTTTACAACTGTGTTCAAGATCCACCCATCTTGTCCCACATAGCTGTAAACCATTTTATAAACACCACATTTCTCCATTTTATTGGAAAGAATACTTGGGTTTTCTGTTTGGGGCTATTATAAACGATGCTTCTCTGAACATTCCTGTGTCTCCTAATTACTCATCTCTTACAGAGAATATGTCTACGAGAATATGTCATCTCTTACGAGAATATGTCTCTACAGAGAATATGTCATCTCTTACAAGAATATGTCTACACCTAATTACTCATCTCTTACAGAGAATATGTCTACGAGATTTCTGAACCATAGGGTATGAGCATCTTCTACTTCACCAAATTTTTTTCCAAAGCGCTTGTACAAACATACGCGCCCCCCCCCCATTGGAAGTATATGGGGTCCTGTAACTATTTTCTTACCTTAAATGAGAAGTTAAGCAAAATATATTCTATGCCTTCTTTTTCTTTTAAGATCTGAAGATCACTGTGCAAAGGACTATCAGGGTCAACCCTAAGAATTACAAAACAAAAAAAACGGTTCAAATAAAAAGTTAGAGATTTTTTTTTAACTAAACTCAAAAATGAACTAGTCTGACAGCTAAAATAGAGCACCTAGGGTAAGTTCCAGAAAGAGAAGGTCAAAGCTGCTCTTTATCACCAGGAAAAATACAGATCACTATAGCTTCCAGCTCCTTGGGAATAAATGTCCAAAAGAGACCACAATACTCTAAATCTAATCTAATAAGGTTCAGAGTTTGCAGTCATTCTAAAGGAAAATAGTCACATGTATATAATTTTCTTATTAAACTTATATTATTAGCCAAAGGGTTCAAGAAGAAAAGTTTGCCATGGACCGAACTACGAAAAGTTAAATCACTAAAAAAATCCATATTTTTCTACAACTGTCCTATATATACAGATCCAATTTGAATCCCATCTCCCCCCAACATTTTTTTTTTTTTTCAAAGAGACAGGGTGCCTCATTCTGTTGCCCAGGCTGGAATATAGTGATACAATCATGGCTCACTGCAGCCTTGACCTCTGGAGCACAAGATCTTCCTGCCTCAGCCTCCTACCACCCCCAGTAGCTGGGACTACAGGTGTACTCCACCATGCCTGGCTAATGTTTTTTTTTTTTTTGTAGAGATGAAGTCTTGCTGTGTTGCCCAGGCTGGTCTCAAACTCCTGGGCTCAAGAGATCCTCTCACCTCAATCTCCCAAAGTGCTGTATATATTTCAAATATAAACTGGTTATCACAGTCTCATGAAGTTATTAAATATACTTTTGTTTCTAAGTTCCCCTGCTCTAACTCCATAAAACACTTTATCCCACAGCTGGTCCTTCCTTTTTGTCCTTTTGTCCTTCCTCTTTCTCACTTTTTTATTAAGCCTCAGAAACAGCTCATTTAAACAATCTAAGAACTATTTCTATAGAAACAAGGTCTAAAGTTCTAAGTAACTTTAAGTCATAGTACAAAGGTATCAAGTTAGAAGGAAAATAACCTCCACTGTGATAATCTACCATTGTGAAGAGTGGGTTAGCATTAAAAAGTCACTTACTTCTGCAGTTTAACATGCCAGTCATATAAACTGTCATTTATGAGTTCCACTGAATAAATCCCTGTTAAGATACAGAGCATGTTAGCTACTCTTCATTTGATCATATAACTATTACTATAATATAAATGTATAAACTAAATAGTCAACAGAAGCTAGGAATTTTGCTCTTAAAACATGGAACAACTAAGCTATATAGTAAATATTACACCACTGCAGCTGAGTATCTTATGCCCTTAACAGATCATTACAGCCATCAATTGAGAAGATTCTTTAATGAGTTGAAAAACTGCTTACCATTTAGTCTGACTGAAAAAAAAGATTATGCAAAATCATAGGTACTTAAGACTTTTCTTCCATGAACATACATTCCTACAAAGACGGAATCCTTCTACATATGTTGTTTTACAATGTCTCTTCAACTTTCAGGGACATCTTTCCAAGTTAGTATACCTAAATCTATTGACAATCTTTTTAATGACTTTGTAATAGTTTATTTTATGGATATGCTTTAACAAATTCCACCCAATATGTTTTTTTTCTATATAAACAATGCTGAAACAAATGATTACTTAACATTTAAAAATAAAACCAGTATTCAAATGTTTGTGCTTTATTAGGTTTCTACAGATAAACTTTTAGATTTCTTACACAGAAAACTGTAAGGACACCCACAATTCTTAACAATTCAGAAACAAGTTTGGCTTATCCTGCATGCTACAAAGCAAGGGTTTTTCCTTGTTTTTATTTTTTTAAGCAAGTTCTAATTAATTTTGATTTGTTCATACTAAGAATTCTTGAATGGGTCATAATGCTTTTTTTTTTTTTTTTTTTTTTTTTTTTGATAGTCTCACTCTTGCCACCCAGGCTGGAGTGCAGTGGTACAATCTTGGCTCACTGCAGCCTCCGCCTCCTGGGTTCAAGCGATTCTCCTGCCTCAGCCTACTGAGCAGCTGGGATCGCAGGTGCCCGCCACCACGCCCGGCTAATTTTTTACTTTTAGTAGAGATAGGGCTTCACCATGTTGGCCAGGCTGGTCTCGAACCCCTAACCTCAGGTGATCTGACCACTTTGGCCTCCCAAAGTGCAGGGATTACAGGTGTGAGCCACTGCACCCAACTGATGCTATCTTTTCAAATTAAAGTTTGGCTCATTATTTAATACTATTAGAATCTGTAACAATATGAGAATTTCACCTCTAGTTAGAGAGGTTCCATAACATTCAAGTCATATTAAGAATACTCAAGTCAAACAATGAAATAAAAACTTTAAAAACCTATAATATTTTAAAGGTAATAACATAACTCTCTACAATAAGAGTTGATTATCTTGCCTTCAAAAATGGGGGGGGAGGGCGGAATCATAAAAGTCAACTTGGCAATCATTCTCTGTACAATGAAATGTATTACTCTTATTTACTTTCCAAGCAATATTGCTCATGCTTTCTTTCGCCAGAAGATAAAAATCATGCAAGAGTTCACTCTTTTCAAGAAGAGGACAAAATTCCAATGGACTTATAAAAACATTTTTTAAAAATCCGAAAAACAAGTAAACTTATCCTAGTTTACTCTTACATCTTTTGGAACTTGATTGCATTTGAGTTTCACATTCCTAAAATAAAGCTAGTAAACATTTCCATTTCTGTCCAGTTTTAAGAAATGACATTTATAATCTGACAATAGAAAAGAGCAGAAGAACCATAAGGAGAGCAGGGATCCAGAGATCCTTACCTGTTTTATAACTCTGTGATCTGTATATGTCCCTGAGCTCTTTCATAAGTCTATCTGAAGCTTGCACTGACCCAGACACTGCACCCTGAAACACAAAAGCCACTGTTTACTAGGGTCTGCTGAGCTAAGATTTAAGATATTTCAACCTGATCTAAAAGATTACAGCAAAAATGAATCACCGTTCAACTTTTTTTTTTTTGGAGATGGAGTCTCGCCCTGTCACCCAAGCTGGAGTGCAGTGGCACAACTGCAACCTCCGCCTCCCGGTTCAAGCAATTCTCCCACCTCAGCCTCCCAAGTAGCTGAGACTACAGGTGCGCACCACCACGTCCAGCTAATTTTTTTTTTTTTTTTTTTTTTTAGTGGAGACAGGATTTCACCATGTTGGCCAGGATGGTCTCAATCTTTTGACCTTGTGATCCGCCCACCTCGGCCTCCCAAAGTGCTGGGATTACAGGCATGAGCCACTGCGCCCAACCTCAACATTTTAAGAAGTAAAAAAAGTCCAATTAAATGAAGCATTATGAAGTTTCAAGAGGATATAAAACTAGGCACAAGTCTGGTTCATTTCCTATTTCTTATCATGTAAAAAAGTCTAGCCAACATGTCCAGACCACCATGGATTCCACAATAGTATAGAATTCAGTATGAGTCTATTCCAAACCCCAGCAATTACTATAAGACACTCAAGGTGACACATTATTAACTAAAATACAGCTCCATTCATTAAAAAAAGTGACTTCATAAAAAAAAAAAAAGATGTTAAGTCATAAGACTACAAGCAAGAATATTACACAGATGATCTAGTTCGCACATTAAGACACTGAGAAACATGTGCCTACATGCGACTGGTTTCAGTTTTTCAGTGCAGGGACATCCCTAAAGATGAAAACACATCAATATCTTATCGTAAGACTAAATATAAACGGAACTATTTTTTGGTCACGTGAAATTAAAGATTTTAAACATTGCACTATACTTTGAAGGGGATGAAAAAATCAAGTTTCCTAGCTCATTTCATATCTACAAAATATGAGAAGTTTTTTCCTATCTCTAAAATATGAAGAGTACCTAATTCACATGGTGGCTATGAAGACTAAATGTGAAGATATATGAAGTATAAAGTACTTGGCATAGTATCGGTCATGCAAAGGTGTTCAATAATTTATAGTTGTTTTGACTATAACTCAAACTGGAATTGATCACAAGACACAAAGTACAGTTATCATTAATTCAAAAGACACAAACTTCGTTTTTAAGTAATCAACATATTGGGGCCTGTCTAAATTTCTTTGTTCTACTAAAAATTATAAATTAGATTAATATATAAATAAGATTGAAGAAGGGAGAGTAATCTACCTGTTTTCAACATTTGGCATCTACTTACCTAACAATTCATTCCCTGTTTTGGGGCACCTGTGCCCAAGACAAAGTAACTGCTACGCAGATTTCGTGGAGTTGGTCAACAGCTCTGATACAAGGCAGGAAGTAGTAAGTGTTCAATCATTTGATGTTTCCCTACTCTGAACATTTTATATGTATACACATCATTTTCATTTATTTTTGATAGCAATCATCCAAAAGGTATGTACTGTCTAGCCGTATTTTAGAGTTGAGGAAAGTGAAACCATAAAAGGTGTGTTTGTCACCAAACTCAGTGTTCTTTTCACATCCTGCTGCTTCATGTAAAAGAGATATTAAGTTGTGGCCGGGCACGATGGCTCACACCTGTAATCCCAGCACTTTGGAAGGCCAAAGCAGGTGAATCACTTGAAGTTGGGAGTTCAAGACCAGCCTGGCCAACATGGTGAAACCCTGTCTCTACTAAAAATACAAAAATTAGCCAGGTGTGGCGGTGCACACTATAATCCCAGCTGCACGGGACGGTGAGACAGAAGAATTGCTTGAACCTGGGAGGTGGAAGTTGCAGTGAGCTGACATTATGCCACCACACTCCAGCCAGGAGACAGAGCGTGACTTCATTCAAAAAAAAAAAAAAAAAAAGATGTTAAGTCAAAAGAGAAAAATTACTTTTGGTTGGGTCAGAGTAGGACAGACCAAAGTCAGCTTCACCAAGGAGAAAGAACTTGAATTATATTTTGTAGGAAAGAATGAATTAGAACATACAGATCCCATGGGAGGAAGGTAAGCAGAGAAAACAGCATAAACAGGCCGGAAAGGGGCATATACAGGGATCAGCAGGTGGTTCCAGGATGTGAAGAGCAGACGAACAGGGTAAAAAGTGGCTATCCATAGATAAGAAACGTCATCTACAGCAACAAAACATATAACTAAGGCTAGGCACGGTGGCTCTTGCCTGTAATCCCAGTACTTTGGGAGGCTGACATGGGAGGATTGTTTGAACTCAGGTGTTCAAGACCTGCCTGGGCAACACAGAGAGACTTCATCGCTACTAAAAACAACAAAAAAAACTAGCCTGGCACGGTGGCACATGCCTATAGTCCAAGCTACCTGGGAGGCTGAGACAGGAGGATTACTGGAGCCTGAGAGATCAAGGCTACACTGAACTATGTGCCACTACACTCTAGCCTAGGTGACAGAGCAAGACCCTGTTTTAAAAAACATATGACTGAATCCACCACTAAGGCAGGAATGGAGGAGGAGGGCAGCTGAGGTGGGCATGTTAATGACTTGCCTGGTATTAACTATAATTATTTAATCACGAAAGTCCAGGTTCTACATATCTACACACACTTACATTTAAATGGTCTTGCCTTTGAGTCTTCCTAATTTTCTCTAATATTGCCAAATTTTCTTTTTCAATTCCTTCATCCTCTGACTTTTTCCCACTAATAGGCTCTTCTTCCTTCATCTCATAGTGATCTAAGTCTTCTATATCCTGCAAAAAGAAGAAAAATGTTAGCTTATTCAAGCTATTTTTCTTCAGCAATTTCTTATGCCAAAATAACATTAAATTACACTTGACTCAAAGAGGGACAAGAAACAAAATATATCTATCCTATGGGGAGAGAGAAAAAGACCCCACATTCCATTCAAGAGGCTCCCACCTTTTATATCCTATATTTTATTTAAAAGCTAGACTCTGGGTAAAGCAGATTTAAAAGCTTTACAAAATCATAACTATTACCAAATAAGCCATCTTCTAAATCTCCTGTTAAGAGGAACCTTTAAAACAGTTTAGCAGCAGGTGTCAAGAACCCAAAGTGTTCCTAGTTTGTTCCAGAAACTCAACTTCTAGAATTGTATTCTAAGAAACCAGTTTAAACTGTAAACACTAATTTAGGCATAAAGACACCTATTTCAACCTTGCAACCACAAAAACAAACACAAAATCTGCATGTGCAAAAATAGCAAAATATTAAGAGGCCACTGAAATACTAACATAGCATAATTTCTCCTGTATCGAAAAACTTTAAAATGAAAAACAGAATACAAAAAATAATTTCAATTATGCTGAAATAAGCACAGAAAAAGGAAGACCAGAAGAACTTACATTGAAATATTAATTTCAGTTAATTTTAGTTATCTCTGGAGACATTTAATGCCTTCCCCTAATTTCCAAGTTTTATGTAATAAGCATCTATTGACGTTTATAACTAGAAAAAAAGTTAGAAAAAGAATTTTATCTCAGGTCCTCAGGAGGCTGAGATAGGAGGATCATGTGGGCCCAGGAGTTTGAGGCTGCAGTGAGCTATGATCATGCCACCGTACTCCAGCCTGGGTGACAGAGCAAGACTATCTCAAAAAAAAAGAAAAAGAAAAAAGAAAAAGAAAAAGAAAAAAAAGAATTTGAATACCCCTAGACCAGTATCTTTATTCACATCATTCTGCTCCCTCCTTTCCCATACTATTTGTTCTTTACACATATATAAATCTATGCAGAATTTAAATCCTAACTTTTTGCAATTACCTTACTTCTCTACTTCAATTGCCAAAATCTCTAAAGGAGTAGTTTATACTCATCTCGACTTTTTTCTTTCCCAAGCAGGCTAATTCACTGACTTCTAGACCAGGTTAATGACTACCGTCTATCCATTCAATAGGCCTCCTTTTTGGTTTTTTTTTTTTTATATATATTTTGAGATGGAGTCTCACTCTGTTGCCCCGGCTGGAGTGCAGTGACAAGATCTCGGCTCACTGTAGCCTTCGCCTCCCCAGCCTCCTTTTTGGAATGCCATCTCTTCAAGCCCTATTAACGTTCTGTTCTTACTCAAACTCTGCCCATGACTCCATACTTCACGGAGCTCCCTTCTCCCTGTGTGCACCTTTCAGCACCAATCTTCCATCCTACACGTTTTTCTCACAATTCTCACAAATGCCTTTAGCCTGTATTTCCTCCTGTACCTTCAACCTCAGTCATGTTCCCATCCACAAAACTTCTTTCCCTGAGTATTAATCAGCACATCCCAAACAGAATTCAACATTATCTTTCTAAAATATCCTCAGCACACTATTCCGTGCTTAAGGCCTTCCTATCAAAAATCACACCAAATAGAAACACACCTGTCTCAAGTTCAAGACTTTTAACCATCTGCCTTTTCTAGCCAATCTTGTTTTTTCATGAATTCAACACATCAACACTGCTTCTCAAAAGAAAAGTATCGGCCGGGCGCGGTGGCTCAAGCCTGTAATCCCAGCACTTTGGGAGGCCGAGACGGGCGGATCACGAGGTCAGGAGATCGAGACCATCCTGGCTAACACGGTGAAACCCCGTCTCTACTAAAAATACAAAAAACTAGCCGGGCGAGGTGGCGGGCGCCTGTAGTCCCAGCTACTCGGGAGGCTGAGGCAGGAGAATGGCGTAAAACCCGGGAGGCGGAGCTTGCAGTGAGCTGAGATCTGGCCACTGCACTCCAGCCCGGGCGAAAGAGCAAGACTCCGTCTCAAAAAAAAAAAAAAAAAAAAGAAAAGTATCCAATGAACCCAAACACACTATGTCCAAGGTTGTTCTGAGCCTCTTCCCATATTATTTTAGGAGCCTAGAATATCTTCTTTCCACCTGTCCTAATCTGACATCTCCAAAGTCCATTCTCCTTCCTTTCTAGTTTTCCCTCAATGTTGCGGCCCCTTGTTTATTAGCTTGTGAGGGGAAAAAGAAAAAGTTCATGAACTTTAGTACAATGGCTGCTTCATGGTATACTGGACCCACAGAAAAGGTTTAACGTTTTCATGCAGTTTATTCCACCTAAGCTAAACTGCATAAAAACATTAAAACAAATTCTCATTCTAACTGGACAATTTTAAGAGTATTTTACTCCCAGACTCATAAAACAAGCCTATATCCAGGAACAGTGGCACACGTCTATAATCCCAACACTTTGGGAGGCCAAGGTGGTGGATCACTTGAGGTCTGGAGTTCGCGAGATGAGCCTGGACATAAGAACGAGACCCAATCTATACAATAAAAAATGTTTAAAAAGCTGGGCATGGGGCACATGCCTGTACTCCCAGCTACTCAGAAGGCTGAGGTGGGAGGATTGCTTGAGTCCAGGAGTTCAAGGTTGCAGTGAGCCATGATCACACTACTGCACTCCAGCCTGCGCCACAGTGAGACCCTGTCTCAAAAAACCAAAACAAGTCTATAACACTGCTTCATTAGTTCTGAAGCATTCTAAAAGTATATTTTAGATTAAAAATTTCCAAATTAAGAAAATAAAAGCATACATTGATTATAAGACCCAAAACAGAAAAAAAAAAAATTTTTTTTTTTTTTAAATCAAGACCATGGAATCCATATATCTTCTATTTGGTCAACGCAGAAACAAAGATCTTTGTTCTGAAGTTTGATTTTAAATGCAAAGTTTCAGAGCTTGAAAACATCTAAAATTATATCCATGACTGACAACTGGCCTAAGCTCAATGTCTTTGGAATGAGCTCTACTAAATTTGCTATGATTTAAATGTGCTCCCTCCAAAATTCAGGTGTTGGCCAATTTGATGATATGAAGAGGTAGGACTTTTAAAAGGTGATTAAGCCAAGAGGGCTTCTTCCTCCTTAATGGGATTAAGGCCCTTACAAATGAGGCTTCACACACTGGACTAGCTTGCTCTCCTGCCCTTCTGCCTTCTACCATGTGAGAGGATGCAACAAGAAGGTCCTCAGACACCAAATGTTGGTATCTTGATCTTGGACTTCCCAGCCTTCAGAACAGTGAGAAAATAAATGTCTGTTCTTCATAAATTACCCAGTCTCCAGTATTCTGTTAAAATAGTGTAAACCAGATTAAGACAAAATTCATTGATGATTTTTCAATGAGAGACAGCTTCACTACTTCTAGTGAGTAATCCCTAAAATGTTCTCAAATTCTCCTTTTATGCAAACAAAGTTTTATAAACTCAGTAGTTCCTCTTCCTAAAAATAACCAAATACAGATTAAGTACTGATCAGTATTAAATATAAATATAATTTTAGTGCTAAATGTTAAGAGCTTTTGTTTTCCAAGAAATCAAATCCAAAGAATTCAGATAAATTTGCTCAAAGGCATATCGTTAGTTAAAGGTACAGCCAGAGTTGGGAAATTATATTCCATTCCAAATACAATGTGCTTTCAATTATTCCACAATAGCAGTCTATAAAAAAGATTTAAGAATTACTCAAATGTTCAAAAATGAAGACATTTATGAACTCTTATTTTATACAAAATACCTACTTCAGCCATCTCTTCTTCTTCTTCCTCTTCTTCTGAAGTCACTTCTTCTGTTGTCCCATTCTGAAACAAAGAATGAATCTGACAGGGCTACACAGAACAAATATGCACAGGTTGAGTACATTAAAGACTGGTGCCATAGCTTTAGGGACAGACTCTCAACCATCTGTCACTGCAGTCCCACTACCAGACAGTTAATTAAAATTAAAATGTTTATCTTTAAATCCAGCTTTGATTAACAAATAAGTTATCAGCTTTTAAAAATGAAACAATTTTGAACAATTCAACTTAATGGATGCCTCAGGAATAAAGAAAAGCAATCAAATACAAAGCAAAACAGAAAAAAACGTTAAAACATAATCTAATTTAAAATAAGAAAACATTTTACTTGTATGGCTGTGTGCATAAGATCAATGGCTTATTTAAAATAAAATCTCCCAAACTACCGATTCCTTAAAATAGCTACCTTTTTAACTTTGGAAAGCCTGAATCATTACATAAATTCAATTGTCTTACATTTTGAAAGGTCAGATGTGTTATTGATACTAGACAATTCACAAAACTAAGAATTATGAAATGATGACCACCTCACTAAAAAGCAAATTTTCTTTTTAAAAACATTTTACTACAAAATACTTCTCTACAAGACGCAACTTACCAAATACACAATTTACAATTTATCAAGTTCAGAAATGAATCTGATGGAGTTTTAGGAAGGGCTTTCATATTCATTTTCGGCAAAGTTCAAAAGATAAGCTTCCTGGCCAGGACACTGTTTATACATGCATCTTTAACCATATTCTGTGTTCAGGTTAGATTCTGTGTTCAGGAATAATTCTCAAGAAAAACAAACCCATGATCACAGAGGGTATTAGAACTCTTCTGGATTAGTCAGCTGGAGAATTTCATGTAGATAAACATACCTATGCAGAATTAATTTGTATTTCCTTTAAATCTGCATCTCTTTAGACATTGTCTTCTAAAAACTAAATGGAAAATGGAAGCAAGCAGCTTCCAAAATGTAATTCTCCCCTTTTTCGTTCCCCTAAATTGTTATATTCCAAGTCAAACTATTCTGGGTATCTAAAGACTATATACCTAGCCTAAAAGTCCCAAAGAGTTTGGTTGCATCAGTGATTGAAAGAGCATTTTTGAAATGCCAATTTCAAAGCTGACCCAGAGAATCTGTTTTTCAAAAGTTCTCTTGAGGTGATTATCACATGCATCCAGGTCTGTCACCATCAGCCCAGTTACTATCCTTCATTTTAAAATGAGAAAGCTGAGCTCCCACCACCTCAAAAAGGGGAAGTAATTTAATCAAAACAAAAAGTGAGTTAAGCTTGGGAAATCCTAAGATGAATTTCATTTCAAGATGTGGCCTGGTCCTCTTTTCAAAACCCCATTGAAATGACAGAATTTTACAAAAAAAGAGTAAGTCTGCTGCAGCAGCAGAAAAACAACAAATACAAGGAGAACACCCTTAGTGAACCAAAACTATAAGGACATGCTGGAAGATACAAAGGAGATGGAATCAGACTGCTGGGCTTGAGAAAGTCACAAATTCAATCCAAATAATGGAGGAACCACTTTTTTTCAGAAGAATCAGACATTCTTTACTGTACTTGTCCCATCTACAGTTGGTAAGGATCACTCTCCTAGATAGGAACCCTATCTTGACGGCCTCTATGAGTCTCAAAACCAGAGAGAAAAGACAGAGTGTTTTGAATACAACTCAATGCAGCAGCAAAATCTTCTAACAGACTCGGCCTCTTCCTTTTAGCTCAAGAGTTAGAAAGCTCACCAGCCACCACCTCCCCATCCTCATGCCACAGGAAGAGCACAGGTCTGCAAACCAGGAGGGGGAGGCCACAGCAGAAAAGAGTGACAATTCTGAAGACACTCAGATCAACAACGGATACTGATCAATGGTATATCTCATCTATAAATGAAAAGATAACCATGTATCACCAGTGAGCTGAAGAAAATTAGCAATCTGAAAGGAAAGTGCCAAGTCAAATAAGCACAAATGATCTGAAGCATTACTAATGAAGGAAATAAATAGAATTTAAAAACCTAATTGGGATCTCTAGCAGTAATTGAGAAGATACTGCATCCACAAAATAAACAGATTACTATGCAAGCACAATTCTACAAAGTAAAAATAAGATCCCCCCACCCCCAAAAAACCACTTGTAGAAGGGCCAGAGTACTATGCACTTGACCCAATAAGGCATTTATGATTAAGAAAACCAAACAGTGACATTCCCTTAGAACAGAGAAAAAAAGGAGATGTGGGAAAAAACAGAAGAGAGGTAAGTAAGAGAACAGTTAAGGGACATCAAAGATATAGAGATCTAACATTCATCCAGAGGATGAAGGGGAATAAAAAGAAAGAAAAGAGACAAGTGCTGCTGAGCTAAATAAAGACTTTAGAATATTAAGCAGCTCTGAATGCCCCAAAGGAATACTGAAGGCCTGATACAGTGGCTCATGCCTATAACACTTTGGGAGGCCAAGGCAGGAGGATCACTTGAGCCCAGGAATTTGAGACCAGCTTGGACAACATGGTGAAAACCCATCTCCACAAAAAAATTTTAAAAATTAACCGTGCATGGTGGCAGAGCGCACCTGTAGTCCCAGCTACTCAGGAGGCTGAGGTGGGAAGACTGCTTGTGCCCAGGAGGTAGAGGCTACAGCAAGCCATGATCACACCACTGCATTCTAGCCTGGGCAAGAGAGTAAGACCCTGTTTCAAAAAAAAAAAAAAAAAAAGGAATACGGAAAAGTAAAACCCCCACACTTTACAGTTACAAAGAAAATCATACCAACTACCAGAAAGAAAAAATAACATACACAGAAAGTAGTAAGAATGAGATAGGCATCAGACTTTTCATTTGTAACAAATATCAGAAGATAGAAGTGTAAGTAACTGGGAATAGACTCAATTATGAACTCAGAATTCTATATCTAGCTCCATCAATACAGGAAGCATATCTGTGTATGTTTACCTCCAGATTCTCCACACCAATGTGGAATACTTTATACAGAGTCAGATATTTGTTGAACAAATGATAACAGACAGGAAGTATTCAAGGGATGCTCTTCATACATATCCCTGCAAATGCTTTCTAGGTAAAAAAACAAAAAACAAAACAAAACAAAAAAAATAGGATATTATTCAGAGATATACTTAAGGGGCAGGGAGCAGGAGACATAATACAAGGAGCAGCAATAAGCAAAGACAACATTAACACCAATAGTGAAGTCTAAACGATTGCTGATAATGCAGCTGAAAGGTCACAGGCCATATTCTCTGACCATATTGAGGCACTAAAAATAACTGAAAAGTCACCTGAAAATGCTTTTTAAAAAGTTTTTTTTCCTAGATAACTCTTGAGTAAAAGAAGAAATTGATCCTCATGCCCTTAAGTATGTACCCCAGAGAAATGCTGGCACAGGGGTACCATGAAATACAGACAAGAATGATCACAGCAGCATTCGCTGTTCCTAACAACACTGGAAACAACCCACATGTCTGTATCTAGTCAAGGGGATAAATGGTAGGGTGTATTCAAACAATGGAATAAATACAGCAATGCAAAACAACTATAGCTACACAAAATAGGAACAAATTTCACACACAATGTTGAGCACAACAAAGATGAAATAATACACATAGTATGATTTTCAGAAGTTCAACAATAGGCAACACTACACTGTATTATTCAAGGATGCATACGTGAGTGATAACACTAGAGAAACGTAAGGAAAGATAAGCGTACAGAGGAACAGTGATTGGGAAGAAGCCTGCAGAAGGTTTCCATAGTGTGAGCAATGTTCCTTCTTTTCCCCTGGGTGCTAGCTAGGTGTTGGTTTCCAAGTATTCACTCTAATTATGTGTTACACTAAGCTTACATTTTACATATTTTCAATACACATCATCTCTCACAATAAAAAGTTTTAATAGTATGGCAATGTGAATGAATGATGGAATAAAATTACTTGGAAAATAGATTTTAAAATTTGTGCAATAAACTCAAACAGCACCCAAAGAAAATGCATACCCTTATATGGTTGTTTAAAAAGCAATTTAAATTACATTAATCCACTAAACCAGAAAAAGCAAAATAAAAAGGGGAATTAAGACATAAGCAAAAAATGAAAAAGAAAATACTAGATTTAAAAAATAAAACTAAAGGAGGATTCTTTCGCAAGACTAATACAATAAAACAGCCAAGCCTCTGAAAAGTAATCAAGATAAAACTTTTGAAGCGAAAATGGCATACAGCCACATGTGAATACGATGCAACAGCTTAGAAGTATACATAAAGCGATCATTTTTTTTAGAATCTACAGTTACTAAAACTGAAGAAGAGGAAAATCTGGAGAACAATACATAGAAAAAGGAAAAAGACAGTCAAAGACTCATCCTCCAGATTGGAGTTTTATTTAAACCATGGTTTCTCAACCTCAGCAATATTGATATATTGGGCCAGACAATTCTTTGTGGAGGGTTCTCCCGTGTGTTGTAGGATGTTTAGTGACATCCTCTCTACCCAAGAAATGCCAACAGCACCCCCTACCATGACCAGCTGTGAAAACCAAAAATGGCTCCAGATATTTTCAAATGTCCCATGGGAGGCAAAAATCTCCAGTTGAAAATTACTGTGTAAACTAGATCTACATCTTAGATCTTAGAAAAAAAGATGTAAAGCTTTCGAAGTCAGCCCTGCATACCCTTGATACTGAAATAAGAGCGTAAAAGGAAACAAAGTATAACCTTACTTAATATAGAAGTAAAAATCCAAAAATAAAATATTACCATATCCATTCTAATGGCGTTCACTATAGAAATGCAACGATGATTTAAAATTAGGAATTCACAAGTTAAATTCCTACATACAATCGTGGGCATAATCATGAAAAACCAGCCAGCTCTCTATGCATTAAGTCCATGTGATATTCAGTGAAAAACACAAGCTGCAGATGTCCTACAGAAGGAAAAGTAAGGGGTCGGGGCAGTGGCTCACGCCTGTAATCCCAGCACTCTGGGAGGCTGCGGGCAGATCACAAGGTCAGGAGTTCGAGACCAGCCTGGCCAACATAGTGAAACCCCATCTCTACAAAAAAATACAAAAAATTAGCCAGGCATGGTGGCGCACACCTGTAATCCCAGCTACCGGGGAGACTGAGGCAAGAGAATTGCTTGAACCCGGGAGGCGGAGGCTGCAGTGAGGCGAGATCACGCCATTGCACTCCAGTCTGGGCGGCAGGTGAGACTCCAACTCAGAAAAAAAAAAAAAAACACTGGCCAGGTGATCATAGATGTTTATAAAATATCAGCTGACTGTGGTGGCATGTGCTTGTAATCCCAGCTACTCAGAAGGCTGAGAGGTAGGAGAATCGCTTGAACCCAGGAGGCGGACGTTGCAGTGAGTTGAGATCGTGCCACTACACTCCAGCCTGGGCGACAGAGAGACTCTGTTAAAAAAAAAAAAAAAAAAAAAAAAAAAAACACACACAGAAGGAAAAGTAAATACTGAACACATATTTCTCCCATCTGCTCTTTGTCCTGAGGCTCCACTAAAATTACGGTGAAGAATAAACACACAATTACAAAAAAGGAATGAGGTTATCAGCAGACAAGAACTCACCTCTAGACAATGACAGTAAATGGAAAATGGTTAATTAATGGAGCAAAGCCCACAAAGGTGGAGGTTAGGGGGATATCGATAACAAGGAGGCAAATTTATCTCACAGCATCCTGAAGAGGCTCTAGACTCAGACACTAGGTACCCCAGAAAGCGAGACAGATAGGCAACACTGTAAACAGATTAACAAAAGCCTATATACAGAACATATTTTCCAGGCTCTGAAACACTGTTCTACCACATCTCCTTAAGCAGAACCCAAGCAAACATACATCCACCCCAGGCAAGAGAACACAGATTTCATATCCAGAGGAATGGAGTAGTTCCAGCCACCATTTATGATTGCACCAGGAGATAAGATAGAGGGGTAGGGAATAACAATTGGGAATCAGCCTAAATTCCCACTAAAAGCTATCAGTTGACAAGTCTTGGACACGAAGAACTCCCAATCAGTCTTTCAGTCTTTTTTTTTTTTTTTTTCCTTGAGATAGGGTTCCATTCTGTCACCCAGGCCAGAGTACACTGGCATGATCACAGCCCACTGCAGCCTCAACCTCATAGGCTCAAGTGATCCTCCTGCCTTAGCCTCTTGAGTAGCTGGGACTATAGGCAGGTGCCATCATACCCACCTAATTTTTTATTTTTGTAAAGATGGGGTCTCAATATGTTGCCCAGGCTGGTCTTAATTCTTGGGCTCAAGTGATCCTCCCATCTCGGCCTCCCAAAGCACCAAGATTATAGGTGTGAGCCACCACACCCAGGCTCCCAATCAGTCTTTTAGTACCTCTCTCAAATATGAACAAAAAAGGGAATTAAAAGACTACAAATGATGAGCAACATAGAATACATACTTGAGGAAAGGTTTAAAAAAAAAAAAACAAAATTAAGAAAAAAAATTATTAAAAAGATGCTAGGGAGAGGGTCAAAGTATCAAAATAGCTCCTTAAAGACACTTATGAATATATTACATCCATAAAACAAAAACAGAATATGAATAAAAAATAATCAGTGAAGAAAAGGTTGCTAGAACTCAGGGCTCGTCCTTGGATGGGCCCATCCCACAATGAATCTGGGTTGGCCTCAAGACTCACTTTAACCTACAGAATTTGGTAGAAATGATATTGGACCTGTTCCAGATCTAAGCCTTAAGAACATCTGGCAGTTCCACTTCTGTGCTTCTGGAAGCCAAAAATAGGAACTGACTATCCTCTTGGAGAAAGAGAAGCCACATGAAGAGGCCTGAGAGGATGACGTGCTACGCAGAGAGGCCAGGTGAAGAAACACCAAGGCAGCAGACCTGTGGGTGAAGAAGCCGTCTCAGATAATCCACTACAGCTGAGCATCCAGATGACCAGTCCCTGTCACCATCTAAACCACACAGTGAAAGGTGCCAAATGAGACCAGCAGAAAACCTGTCCAAGTAGCCCCAGTTAAGTCATACAATAGTGACAGATAGGCAAATTTGTTGTTTTATGCCATTAAGTTTTGGGATAATTGGTTAAGCAACAATAAATAAAACTTAAAGTTATGACTGTCCAAATAAAATTTCCAAAAGTTGAAAGAAAAATATTCTAGATTTTAAAATTAAAGAAAAATAATTCAGAAATAATATGAGATGCAAGACTCAAGACAAGAGGTCTTGAGTCCCATTAACAGACACTTCAAAATGAACAAATAAAATGGAAAGGAGGAAGTTAACAACAAAAATATGAGAAGATTCAAGGTTCCAAATTTGAAAGAGCCTATCCATAGGCCTATCCATTTGGTGTACTCAGTACAATGAGTGAAAAAAGACCCACACTAAGTATACTGTTGTGCTGTTTCAGCACACCAAGGAAAAGACAAACTCCTAAAAGCTTCCAGAGAGAAAGCCATGCATAAATGACTGAAACTCAGAATGGCATGAGGCTTCATCACCACGACTGGTTAGAAGACAACAGCACAGACTTTGAAATTCTAAGGTAAAATTATCTTCAACCCAGAAATATATAATCAACCAAACTATCACTCAAGTGTGAGGGAGGGTAGAATATAACAGAAGTGAACATTGATGGGGATGTGCTATGCACCAGGCACTATTCTAAATGGTTTACCTGTACCAACTCATTTAATCCTCATAGTTCCCCAAAAACATAGGTACTAATACTATTACTGGTTCTCCCATTTTGCCAATTCAAAATTGATGCACAGAGCAATTAGGGAATCAGCCCAAGGGCATACAGCCAATAAGTAGCAGAACCAAGGTTCAAACCTATCTCGGTCTGGCTCCAAAACCCAAACACTGGACAGTATTTTTTCAGAAGCTACCGCTCAGAAAATGTACTGCTCCATGCTTTCTTAGGGTTTTACCTGAGAATATAGTCAGGCAAAATGAGAAAGGGTAAGCCACGAAAGATGGCATGAGATCCAAGAAACAATGGATCTACTGCAGGAAAGCAGATGAGAAAAACCTCAAGATGGCATCTGCACAGCCAACCCAAAGAAAAACCTGCCAAGATGGGCAAGAGGAGCCAAAGGCTTCAGAAGAAAGGGAAACCTCACAGAAAGGGCTACAACATAATTTTTTAAATTAAAAATTACTATTATGAGGAAGATACTGCAAAACTAAAAGCTGCATCAAGAAAGGAAATATCCTATCCTAAATATTCTAGAAAACTTGGCTTTACTCTACAAAGTCCTAATGATAATTAGTGATTACTTACATGACTAAAGATAATATTTGAGAAAAGGGAGGTGAGTGGTAAGTGGGTGTTATAAGAGCTAAATTACAATGTATTATAGTAAAAAAATAAATAACTGATGCCTAAATAGGTAAATTCAGAATGAAGTTAGTGGTGGTGGTGAACTAGTGGAAATTTCTGTTGCTTGCAGGAGATAACTTTTGGGTTAGTTCTTAAAAAGCATAAACAGACTTAAGGAGATGACATTTCTAGGTGAAGGAAATTGAATAACCAAAGACAAACAATGAAAGAAGCAAGAGCATTTAGGGAAACCAGCAATGTTAACAAAAAGGTGGTGGTAGGGAGAAGGGCAACTGTTTGCCTGTATAGTAAATACCAGCAGCTCCAAAGAATGTAAAGTTTATTTTTAGTACCTAAAACAGAACACACAAAACAATTCAATAGGAACAAAAAAGAAACTACTAAATAAGTTGAATAATAAAAAGAAAAATCATCCTAGTTTGACTTTTGCTTGAGACAATTTATTTTAGCTCTTGAACACTAGAGAATTTTTACTTTACCTGACCCGTGGGTAGTGGTTGATCTAGCATCTCAACATCCAGGTGCTTAGGAAGGTTATATAATCTGCAGAGTTCACATATCAACCACTTCAATTGCTGACGAAGCTACAAAACACATTTCGGTAAATAAGCATTATGTTAAAGAGCCCTTAGAAGACATCAATAATGTTATGACTACTGTAATCAATCCAGTAGGAAATGAAAAAGTTTGTTACTGCTCAACTGCAGCTTACAGATTTAAAAAATAGTCTTTAAATATTTTCAGGATCCTCTAGTATAAGAAAGTTACTGTGGCTTGGGGTATAATCACTACAACTGATACCTAGCAGAATGACAACAATAAGGGCAGAAGAAGGAAGTTCCAGATATTGTCCAATTTCTCACTGCTAACCTGTTTTCTGAGAAACTTACAACTTCAGACAAGAGAATATTAATGCATTAATGAGGCTACCAAAAAAAATAAAAATTAAAAAAAAAACAAACAGAAAAAATAACCCAGACACACACAGGCAGTGCTGTTACAGATGGATTATAAAAGTATATATTCCGGTCATATTCATTTAAAAGTACAGAAGCAAATGTGATCTAGTAGACAGAGCCTGGCAATCTAGATAGATGACCTTGGATATCGTATCTAATTCCCTGAGTATGAGTCTGCCCATCTGTAAAACAAAGAAGTGAAAACTTTCCCAGAATGGTAAAGATTAATGAAACCTGTAAAACACTTGATACTTAGTAGGTTCTTAAGTGTCTGTCTAAAAAAATAACAATAATTCACTAGGAAAACTGCAAAGAATAACTGTAAATTTCCATGTTTAAGTCCAGATTGTTTTGTAAGCATATTTGCTTTAAACAAATAAGCAAGGTAAATCATGTGTACAAGTATGGTTTTAATTGTTTAAAATGTTTTTCAATGTATAAGGTGACTCAAATGGGATCTAATAAGGCAACTCACTTCACTTAGTCGGGAACAGTTTCCTAGGTGGCTCTGACCAAGAAAAGAGATGAAGAGAAAGAAGCAGGTTTACAAAGGACAAAGAAAGACGACACAGGATTAGAATGGGTTAACGAAGCAAAGAATAAGCCTTCCCAAAGTGGACAATGGAGCAAATGGAAATGAAGAAGGCTGAATGGTAAATTAGGATCCAACAAAAATCTTCATGCTTAAAAGGAAACCAAGCTCCAGTGTGGATCTGATATCCACCCAATATGCTCTATTGTGTGCTAAGTGTATAATGAAGATGACGCAAGGCGATCTGGACACAGACCTAGACACTCTGACCTCTGGCACGTAAGGGGCTCCAGGAGTGCTGGAGAGAGAGAGGCAGCAGGGTAGTGGAGTCATATCAAGCAACAAGAAAGACAGGGTAGTACATTTTCCAGGAATTTCAATTTTCCTCCCTTCCCCCACACACCAAAAAAGCATCTGAGGGATGGGAGGAAGAAACTGAGATCACAGAGAAAATTGTAAGAGACATTCAGAAGGTCAGGTCTTAGAAAATCACTAGTTTGGAGGGGGGAGGTCAGAGAACAGTAGTATATAAAAGAACACTAAGACAGTTCCCAGGTTTAGGCATGGGTGACTAATTGGATTATTTCATTTTTTCCCCCACTCACAATCACAAGGAGATGTTATCGAGGAAAAACACAGGGCTGATAGAGTGCTAGGAGGTGGGTAAATGCAAATTTAAATGTCATCATTTTGAACACCCATGGCACTCCAAGTGAGATTCCCTAACATATATGATATACAGACAGATATATGGGTTTGAAGCTGGAGATGAATACAGATTTAGGAATCCCTAGAACAGAGGTCATGACTAAAGTAATGGGAGTAAAAGATTACTCAGAAAAAGCACAGAATGAGAAGAGAAGAAAAAAGTAGGCCAAGGAAGAAGAGATCGGAGGAGACCAAGGCAGGGTGATAAGATCAAAACAAGACAGTAACCCGATGAAAGTTCCATTAGATTATCACAATTATCACAGAGCCTGACACAGAAGCCAGTATTTTTTTAATTGTGTTCTACTATTAACAGTTTCCTGTACCCACCAGGAAAGAAAAAAGTATAAACAAGCATATAGATTGTTTTACATTGTATACTAAAGGGGCCAATTATACACAATATTTTATGCCTTGCTTTTTCACTTAATGTAGCTTAGAACTTTGCATATGCTCTTATGGAAAGACTGGCTGCTTTTCTTTTTTTTTTTTTTTTGGCCTACAACAGAATATTCTACTGTAAAACTATACACTATAATTTTTATTTAACCAACTCTTTATTGGTGGACATTAAGAATGGAGGAATGTTTCAACAAGGGAACAATCAACAGTATCAAAATACTGCAGAGGGGTCAATTTGGGGACTAAGAGAGGTGCCACTAGTTTTGGCAACTAGGAGATAAATTTTAGTGCAACAATGAAGGCACAATCCAGATTACAATAACTTCAGCGAAAAAAGGTGAAGACATGTAGCTTATTCTCTTAAGAAACTAGGCCGGGCGCGGTGGCTCAAGCCTGTAATCCCAGCACTTTGGGAGGCCGAGACGGGCGGATCACGAGGTCAGGAGATCGAGACCATCCTGGCTAACACGGTGAAACCCCGTCTCTACTAAAAATACAAAAACTAGCCGGGCGAGGTGGCGGGCGCCTGTAGTCCCAGCTACTCGGGAGGCTGAGGCAGGAGAATGGCGTAAACCCAGGAGGTGGAGCTTGCAGTGAGCTGAGATCCGGCCACTGCACTCCAGTCCGGGCGACAGAGCGAGACTCCGCCTCAAAAAAAAAAAAAAAAAAAAGAAACTAGGCTACGATAAACTGGCAGAGGCTGTAAGAGTGGGAGGTGAGTTGTTTTCTCCTTCATGTAAATACATTCACTTTATAAAAAACTAGGACCAATGTTATATCCTATTTCATTTAACCTTATGAACATGTTTACTTAATATTTTAGACACTGAAAAGTAACTCATTTTTGCTATTATAAAACCGTTATCTTTAGATCTTCTGAAGCAACTTCCTAAAAGGAGGTAGCAGTAACAGAACTATGTCTACCATTCTTTCCCATCAACCCCCTTGCTGGGGATGTAAACATGTGTCCACCTAGCTTTTAATTTTTACCTCTTACCTTCATGGCTCTCCATACAAACCTTAACTCGTGTGTGTGTGTGTGTGTATATATATATGGAGAAAGAAAGAGAAAGAGGGTCTTGCTATGTTGCCCAGGCTGATCTCAAACTCCTGGGCTCAAGCAATCCTCCCACCTCGGCCTTCCAAAGTGCTGGGATTACAGGCATGAACCACTGTGCCAAGCCTCAGCCTTAACTCTTAAAATATTTTTTTTTTTGGAGATAGAGTCTTGCTCTGTCGCCCAGGCTGGAGTACAGTGGCACAATCTCGGCTCACTGCAACCTCTGCCTCCCAGGTTGAAGCAATTCTCCTGCTTCAGCCTCCCAAGTAGCTGGGATTACAGGTACATGCCACCACACCTGGCTAATTTTTGTATTTTTAGTAGAGACGGGGTTTCGCCATGTTGACAGGCTGGTCTTGAACTCCTGACCTCAACTGATCCACCCGCCTGGGCCTCCCAAAGTTCTGGGATTACAGGTGTGAGCCATCACGCCCAGCCTTCTGTTCTTAAGAATAGATGTGTTTACACCAACTATAACTTATTTTGACAAAAATCAGAGTTGAGACTCAAACTTCCTCAAATAGTTTTCCTAAGACTATTTACAGAATAATCTGTCCTTTCCTTATTAAGTTAAAATACTACCTTCACCTTACGCTAAATTCTCATTTGCATGACTCTGGTTCTAAATTTCCATTGCCTTTATCTGTCTGGAACAGGGTTAGTACACAACATTTTATTGAACATCTGGTTGAACAAGTCTATTCTTTTTTTTTTTTTAATCATTTACTCTTTTAAATGTTAGAGTCATTTTGTTAACTTCCAAAAATAAATCTGCTGGGATTTGTACTGAAATTTATTATATATACACACACACACACACACATACACGTATATACATATGGGTATATAAACGTATTATGTATTTTATATATACATATATGTATACACACACACATACATATACATATTTTTTTTTGAGACGGTCTCACTCTGTCACCTAGGCTAGAGTTCAGAGGCACAATCTAGGCTTACTGCAATCTCTGCCTCCCAAGCTCAACTGATCCTCCCACCTCAGCGTCCTCACTAGCTGGGACTACAAGTGTGTACGGCTACACCCTGCTAATTTTTGTATTTTTTGTAGTGACGGGGTTTTACCATGTTGCCTAGGCTGGTCTTGAACTCGTGAGCTCAACCAACCTGCCTGCCTCAACATCATAAGGTTCTGGAATTACAGGCATGAGCCACTGCACCCAGCAGAAATTACATTTACGAATATGAAGACATGGTGATAAGTGACATATTTATAACATGAGACCTGCTCATACAGGAACACAGAATGCAAATCTTTCCTTCCACTCAGCAAAACCGTCGTGTTCTTGATAAAAGTCCTGCACATCTAAGTTGATTCCTAGGTATTTAATTTTTGTTGAAATACTTGAAAAAATACTTTATCACTGTATCTTCTATGTGATTATAGCTAAAATTGTGGAACGCTATTAACTTTTATGTAACAGATCTTTTAACCAGTAATCTTAAAAACTCTTTTTTTCAGTTGGTTCCTCTGAATATTTTTAGTTAACCAATCATGTCAGCTGAAAATAATGATGATTATTTTTCTATAAAGACTTTATGATATCATGGGAAATACAGAATTTTTTTTTTTTTTTCTGAGACGGAGTCTCACCCAGGCTGGAGTGCAGTAGTGTGATCTTGGCTCACCACAACCTCTGTCTCCCAGGTTCAAGGAATTCTCCTGCCTCAGCCTCCCAAGTAGCTGGGATTACAAGCATGTGCCACCATGCCCAGTTAATTTTTGTATTTTTAGTAGAGACAGGGTTTCACCATGTTGGCCAGGCTGATCTTGAACTCCTGGCCTCAAGTGATCCGCCCGCCTCGGCTTCCTAAAGTGCTGAGATTATAGGCGTGAGCCACCGCACCCAGCCAGTAAATGTGTTTTAAACTGATATAAAACTATATAAAATATGACCTCAACTATTTAAACATATGTATAAAGTTATATGTATTTTACTAGCAAAGAAAAAATATATACTGGTAGAAAATAACCATCATGTCAACAGCGGTTATATTAAGTAGAGAAATTATGGGAGATTTTAATATTTTTTTCTGTCTATATTTTACTAATTTTCTCAACAATGGTTGCTCATGAGTTTTATAATCAAGAAAAAAAGTGTTAAAAATTTTTGCAACACAGAAAGTTATATTTCTTTATATACTAAAAACAAAAATAAAACTTTATATTTGAATACCTTTGACTTTTGCTGCACTTACAGACCTTGAAAGAAAAGGCAATTCCCTCATACTAGTTCTGGTGTCATTCTCCCCATCTCTTCCTTCACTTCCACCTTGGTCTTTTTTCTGCTTCCCACCTTGGCTAGTGATCTCTGCCCAAAATGCTTGTTTGGCTTAGTGGTTAGAATTCAGGGAAAAAAGAGATCCCTAATTCGTAATCGAAATTAAGGTTAGACATGTGGGAAATAAAAAAGAGAGACCAGGTAGTAAACAGAATTTGAAGGACAACAACAACAACAACAACAAAAAACCTACTCTTTAATTCCTACAAGATTATAATCATTAATCATGCTTTTATATCATATTATCTCTTAACATTTAATTTCTATATGTAATGTTCATGAGGAAAAAAGAAAACAGCTTGGCTTATTTTCTTACCGAATTGTTGTTCTTAGTATCTTCTAGACCTTCCAGAACTGATGTCAGATTTGGGTCATCAGAGTCCACAAACCATATTGGTGAAGAAGATGGATAGGATTCCTGTTTAACACAGAGACACCTATGTTAAACATTTACATAAAGACTAACCCAAATATGCAATTAAACCACACCACTAAATGGCAAGATGACCATGGATTTAAACAAAATGTATGGGGGAAAAGACAACACGTTAAAAACCATGTGAGGAGCCGGACTTTTGAGACAGCCATTCTCCTTGCATAGCACTGTCTGTTGCTATAGCTCATAGAAGTCAATGATTTTCTTCAACACTGGCAGGCAGCCTCTAAAATGGCCCCAATCACCTTCACCTCCTGCCATTCACACCCTTGTAAAATTCCCGCCCCTGGACCTAGTGAATCACTTCTAACAAAGAGAATACAGCAAAAGTAATAACATCACTTCAGAAATTAGGCTACCAAAAGACTATGATGTCTGCCTTGGTCACCCTTCTCCTGCTCTTTCCATTGCTCCCTCTGATGGAAACCAGTTGCCATGTGATGAGGTGTCCTATGGAGAGGCC
Source organism: Trachypithecus francoisi (assembly GCF_009764315.1). Lineage (NCBI taxonomy): Eukaryota > Metazoa > Chordata > Mammalia > Primates > Cercopithecidae > Trachypithecus > Trachypithecus francoisi. Next base: position 113,086,277 of record NW_022681468.1, read on the forward strand.
CACATGAGGTATTATAAAAGGCCTCAGACCAAAAGCCATCTAGAAATAAAGGCCCAGTCCAACAGCCTGTGAGACAAATCCTGCCAACATCTACATGAGTGAGCTTGGAGACTGATTCTCTCCTTATCCTGCCTTAGGATGATCACAGCTGCCACCAACACCTTCACTGCCTGGTGAGAGGCCAAGTCAGTGAACCCAAGATAAATTGTACAAAATCCTGACCCACAGAAATGGTGAGATGTTTGTTGCTTTAAGCTGCTAAATTTGTTACAGAGAAATAGAAAACTAATTCAACCACCATAAAATTCTAATGTTTTAACCTATCACACAAACGAAGTTTTACCAAGAAATGCCATTACTACATATATACACACACATACACACACACGCGCATTTTGTTTTTAACCTCAAGATGGAGTCCTGCTCTGTGGCCCAGGCTGGAGTGCAGTGGCGCAATCTTGGCTCACTGCAACCTCTGCCTCCTAGGTTCAAGCGCTTCTTCTGCCTCAGCCTCCTGAGTAGCTGGGATAACAGGCACATGCCACCACGCCAAGCTAATTTTTTGTATTTTTTAGTAGAGATGGGGTTTCACCATGTTTGCCAGGCTGGTCTTGAACTCCTGATCTCGTGACCTGCCCGCCTCAGACTCCCAAAGTGCTGGGATTACAGGCATGAGCCACCATGCCAGGCCCCTATCTTTTTAAATACATGTGATTTTTGAAAAAAGCTAACGAACTAAGCATTATGTGCTTTCACCCACTAACAGACATTTACTCTGTTACTTTGTATGGTTTTCTATTATAAATTGGGGGGAAACCATTATTATTAAATATTAGCTTCAGAACAACTAGGTTCAAGTCATGGAAAACAATTTTGCAGAAACAATTTTAGGAAACACTGCTTTGAGAACTATAATCTGATTTATAGCTGAAGCCACAGAAACTGAATATTTTTAAAGAATTTTGACAAATGTTCTTTTAAGAATAAGTTGTATTGATGGAGGACATCATTAATAATATACCTGGTCAATAATGAGTTATTTACTATTCTCATTCCTCTAACTCTTACGGTGCCCCAAATCTCTTTACAGGCTAAATGAGAAACTCTTCAGAATTAATCCTGTTCTTGAAGAACACTAGTTACTGAGTACTGCATATTCTTACTCAAATTCTTCACACACGTTGGGAATACACCATCTGGACCACTTTTACTGTTTTAGTTTTTAGGCTTCTTTTTCCTTAGGCTAAAGAAACTGCAACTACACTTAGGATCTCATTTTATTAGGTTAGCATTTGTCTAGTAAACTTCAGCATAAGCCAAGAAACATATATGTTGTCACTCTGGACTGAAACCCCTCAAAACCATATTAAGAAAATTACAAAAACAACTGAAATCATGTTTTTAATCTTGTAGATGGAAAGATGTGATACACTGTAGGTCTAAGTACTTATTTCAATGGTTCCCAAAGTGGGGCCTCTCAGACCCCCAGGCCCACACTATTTTTACAAGAACATTAACATGTTGACATATGCTGTAAGGGTGAAGATACAATGGTGGATAAAAATGCTGGCACTTTAGCACAAATAAAGGTGGTAACACCAAACTACTAGTAGTCATGGTATTCTTCACTATGCACAGGAAAGGTTTAAAAAGGAAGAGCAACAAAAGATCAGTTTCATTTAAGAATGTCTACGATAAGGCTGGGAATGGTGGCTCATGCCTGTAATCCCAGCACTTTGGGAGGCCAAGGCAGGAGGATCACTTGAGCCCAGGAGTTCAAGACCAGCCTGGCCAACATGGTGAAACCCCATCTCTACAAAAAAATACAAAAATTAGTTAAGCATGGTGGTTGCATGCCTTCAGTCCCAGCTACTTGGGAAACTGAGGCAGGAGGATTGAGCACAGAAGGTCGAGTCTCCAGTGAGCTGTGATCACGCTACTGCACTCCAGCCTGGGTGACAGAACAAGGCCCTGTCTCAAAAATAAAAAGAATATCCATGATAAAGCAGTGAAAATTTTACTACATCTTAATCCTTGAATATGTCTTTTTAATATTTCAAATGATGAAATGGAAAGTACACAGGAGCATTCCTACAGACTGCCTGAGAAAAAACCCTTGTGTGACTAAGTCGTGAACTGAATTAACCACTTTAATAGAATACTATTTTTACTTGAAAGGATGATTGACAATGTTATTTCAACTTGGGTTTTTGGATTTTCCTCAAAAAATAAGATTCTGTCATTTCAAGGAAAACAACAGACAGGCCATAATAAAATTCAATAATAAAACAGCTAATAATAAAATGCAAGTTTTTGAACAAAAAATTAGAATTTTTGAAAACTTGTATACACCACTGTTTTCCAAGAATATCCTGATAACATTGATGGCAATACTGATGAATGTATTTTGAAACTGTAAAATCAAATGTATCAACATTTAGAAGATCTCGGTGAACCATTATTATCTAAATGATCAATGCATGATAATATCATGCAAGGGTAAAAGATCCAAAGTTCAAGAAAGACCAAGTTTTGATGGAGTATCAAAAAAGAAGCCTAGGCAACATGGCAAAACCCTATCTCTAGAAAAAATACAAAAAATTAGCCAGGTAAGATGGCCTACACCTGAATCCCAGTAGACTGAGGGTGCAGTGAGCTGTGATCACACCACTGCACTCCAGCCTAGGCAACACAGTGAGCCCCATCTCAAAAAAAAAAAAAAAGAATATCCACAATTATCTAAAATGGCCATTAAAATATTCTAGAATTTTTCCAACCAGGTGTCTGTATGAGGTTAGATTTTGTTTACATTATTTCAAGCAAATATCATACAACAAATTAAATGCAAAAGCAAATGACAGACCAAACATCAATGAAATCTGCAAAAAATGTAAGACTGTGCTACTATTCTATTTTTGGCTTAGAAAATTTTGTTTCATAAAAGCATTTATAACAATATGTGATGAGTTTTTAAAGAGTCAATGTTTTCAATATTTCTGATTTAACTTCTAGTGATAAACACCAACAGACATCTTACATAAACCAAAGCCCTTGGGTCCTCAATATATTTTCAAGAGTGCAAAGGAGTCCTGACCACAAAACTTTGAGAACTGCTGCCTTCCCTTCCACTTTCCTTCCTTCCTTAGAATTTCTTCCTTGGAAGAAACATCCCTTTGCCATTCTATATTAACTTACATAGTTCCATTGAGACCAGTTTCACTACCTCCTTCCCTCCCATCTTTCCACCTCCCTCTCTTGACACAAAACCTGACCAAAGGACTCGACCAGCCGACCCCATTTCCAGTGATTAGCTGTCAGGTGGGTTAAACCAAGAAAATCTGGGTTTTCCCTGAGACTAGACCTCTAGTTCCGAGAGATCTGGAATCACAGGGACAAGGGTGGCCACCTCGGTGTGGTCAGAATTCATCTTGCCTAAACACGAAGAGTAAGTTATAACATGGATCTACAATATTGTTGAGTGAAAAAGCAGATTACAAAAAAATCTGATTTTTTTAAGGGAGAGGGAACATATATAAGCATCGGAGAAAAAATATGAGCAGATAACTGGAAAGATACAAAATTCTGATAGTGGTATATTCTGAGTGGTAGAATTATAAGTAATATCTCCTGGTTTTGACTAAAAATTTTTTAATGTCTTACAATAAGAAGATTTTGTTTTCCATATTATAAAATATCCACCACCCCAGGAAACTTAACCTTCAGCACAAACTCTACATCATTTTCAAGGTTTGTTCAGTTTAATATTTAAGACACAATCTACTTTGAAACACATCTAAAATAATGACCAACATTTAAACCTACGTATTAATGTTTTCAATCTTTCACATGCTTTAAGTTCTGTAATTTTGATCAGGTTAACTAACTAAACTTTATATCTATCTTGAAAAGATAAGTTTTCCTACTATTTCTCTTTAAAATAAATATGACCTACAATATGTCAGTTTTTAAACAGTGAATGGTGCTCAAAAATTCCAATACAAATTCAGGCAGTTTTCCCGTACATAGAATGTTTAAGTGCTTCTAGCACTGCTCTTTTTCACCACAGTTATGAAAACACAGAACAATTATCTAAGCATCTAATTATTCAGGTCCTCTGTTCTCATCCATCCTATTAGTTTCATAGTAATTTTAAGGCCTGTGAGGATGAAGTTGTCTGTGACAGCTACCATAAAGATTATTGTAAGTGGACAAATTTCAAACAAATTCATCACCACTACCATCCCCACCATAAAACTGTCTTAATACAGGGAAACACAACTGAAGATTAACCAAGCCAACCTCTTTACCTGTCACTGCTTAAGAAAAAGATTTTTTTGTCTTATTTAGAAGTAATTTTCTGTATCTATTTTTCTCCATAAATCCACTGAAATCATTGTGTGGCTCTATCTCAAGCACCAGCAACCAAAACTGCCTGCCAGAATGGTCAGTTTTTGTATCTTTCCAAATGTAGGACACAGCTATCTTCAGGGATTTCATAATTTTTTTAAAAACAATGCACAAACTTCTTGAAGGTTCAGAGATATAGCAGTTGCAATTCTTCTGAAGGCTAGTTATGGGACACATTACTTTCATACTTTGCTGTTCAATAAATGTGGGGTGGAGAATGAAGTAAATTGACAGAATTAGCATATAATATCTTAATAAAATTCTAACTGCTCTGACAACAAAAGATATTTAAAATGCACACACATGGTTCCCTGCTAGTCATTTTACAAATAAACAACCAAGCAGCTAACCTAGAGCCCACAAAAGCAGAGTAAAACTTCTAACTCTTGTTAAAATAAAAATGCTTATAAACCCAAAAAGAAAATGCTTAAGTATTCAAACACAAGCAGCAAATTACAGCTACTGTGAACATCATTGTAAGCAAACTGAGGCACAGAAAACAAAGGTGCTGATGAGGATCTGAACCACCTAAGCTGCAGAAACCCACTGGATGGTTTCCTAGGTTCCAAGTCAGGATTATCTTTCAGAATCTTCTAGAAGAGATCACATAACACTGTTACAAAGGATCTGGAAAAAGGGACCCCTGCTTTATCACTCTGGCTCTCCAGTCATGCTTTACATTTGGCAGTGACTATTTCCATTAAACTCAATTCCCCACCCCTCAACTAGCTGACATTTATCAAATACTACCTTTTTCCAGGTCTAAGTAAGTTTAACCAAATTAAAAAAAAGAAAAAAATCAAGATACTAAGGGATATACTATTCACGAAAAGGAAACCTAAGTCTCCTCTTCATGTATCTGTTCCTTTCAAAGACAGGGATAAAAATGGGGATGAGAGAGCATAGATAACCACTAGGAATTTGACCCTATATTATAAATTGGTCAGATAAATGAAAACAATGATTCTTCTGGAATGAAAGTACCACTTAGGTGCTTAACATGACAGTTCTGATATTTCCAAATGCTTTTCCATGAATTGAATTTGGAAAGGTAATCTGTCCCAGGAGGGCAAACCAAAGAGAAAGTCTTAGGCTCCTTAGTCCAGGTTTATTTCCTTTGTACAACTTTGACTGGACTACTTTTTAATCACAGTAAAGACCAGAAAAATGCAAGATAAAGTTAACAGCATTGCTTTATTTCCCACGAAAAGCTGTTATAAAACATTTTCAAAATAAAGTGTTTTTCAGCTCCAAATGACACCATCACTTTTATATTTGTAGAACACAATATCATTGCCAAAGAGCTGTCCTCTATATGCTCTCTTGCAGGGCAAAAAATATTATCTACTATATACAGAAACACAGTAAAAGAACTGATTTACTTAAGCTCCTAACTACTAAATAAAAGCTAAACTTCTCACTTTCTCCTGGATTCACAGCTCCAACATTTCTAAAATTTAGTATCTTGCTGTTGGGGGTACGCGCTTTTTGGCAATAATCAATAGAAGTTTAATTAACCAATCAAAAAAAAGTCCCACTAAAAGCAGCCTAGCAAACAGCCACTTATGCAGAAAGGGTAACAATTTATGCTCTGCAAGTAATATAAAAAATGAAGTTTCATTTGTTTACTAGCTAATTTACTTACTAGGGGAGATTTTTCATTCTAAAACAGTGATTCCCTACCAAGAGTGCCCAGATGCCAAAAAGTCCATAAAAGGAGTAATGGAGTTGCCAAGTTATGTTAAATACTTCAAAAGGACTAAAAGAAAGCCATATACTAGCTCCCAGTAAGGCTGCACAGGTTATTAAAACAAGCTGCTTTGCATTTCGGTGTGATTGTAATAACTAATTAGATGGCAATCAGGTTAATTTACTGAAGATGGAAAAACTATACTTAAGTTTGTGTAACAGGCAATGTTTCATATCATGGCTTCACAGAAAAGAATAAAAAGGACTCCTAGAGGTTGAAAAAGAGCACTCTTTTCCCTTCATTATTTAAGATTAGGACAAATTTATAAAACAGGAAAAGAATTAGCTCAATTCCTTTGGCCTACAGAGTAAAACATCTACTCTGTTCAGTCTTTTTCACTTCTTACACTCTCATATGAAGTCAATTTACACACTTCCTTCAAGCCCTTAGAGACCTTTTTGTACTACCCATGACAAGTTCTTGATGTTATCTCTGCACTTTTGACAAATTCTTAGCAGTTAACTTACAAGGCAATTAAGATTTTTGTTCAAATACAATATAGCTAGAATAGGGCCATATACTCAATATTTATGAAGCATTTATTGAGTGGAAGATAAAAAGCACAAAGCATAATTATAAAATATTCTCCCCTGCCACCATAAAAAAAAAAAAATAAGGCTTACACAATACAGCGTAAGAAAACATGACAAAAGCAAAAATAGTAAGGACTAAAGATGGGAAGAAGGGGAAATATCAGCATGAACTAAATATGACCCAGAAGAGCCTTGAGGGATGGTCAGGTATATAAAGACATATGGGGTAGGGTTAAGGGGTGGAGGCTGGGGGCACATTCTACAGGGGGAAATACAGCTGATACAGAAGCCTGAAAGGAAAAGCCGGCAGAGCACCTGTACAGGACTCTTCAGGAACTAGCATGCACGTGTGAAAAACAACTTAGTTTCTCAAACATTAGAGAAACTGCATAAGGATGTTTCTTGGTAAGTATAAAGACGACAAGGCCTAGCATGTAGAACTCAATAAATAATTGAACTGTCTAAAGAGGAAAAGTTAAGTAAGTCAAACTCATTACCTTTTAAGAGTTACAGCTTTAGAGAATAACAAATCATAAATCAAACCAAATCATTTGAAATCCAACCCCATTTTTCCCTTGATCTTTCCCTTCAAAGGAAATGGTATGGACATGAACAAGCCATGTAGATTTTATCAAAACACTCATCCATGTTTAAAAGAGTCTTTACAGCCAGGAACGGTGGCTCACTCGTGTAATCCCAGCACTTTCGGAGGCCGAGGTGGGTGGATCGCTTGAGGTGGAGTTCAAGACCAGCCTGGCCAACATGGCGAAACCCCGTCTCTACTAAAAACACAAAAATTAGCCAGGTGTGGCGGCGGAAACCTGTAATCCCAGCTACGCCGGAGGCCGAGACAACAGAATTGCTTGAACCTGGGAGGCGGAGGTTGCAGTGGGCTCAGGTCGCACCATTGCACTCCAGCTGGGGCGACAGCACACGACTCTGTCTCAAAAAATAATAATAATAAAAAAAAGAGTCTTTAACTTCAAAAGATACAAGCAGAAATATTTACAGATGAAGTGATCCGTCCGGAATCTGCTTCAAAATAATCCAAAGCGGAGTACAGATGAGGATTAGCCAAAAGTTCATCATTGTTGAGGCTGGCTACATTACACTGTTCTTTTGTACGTTTGATGTTTTTCCATAATTAAGAGTTAGCAGACATTTGTACTGAGCAGCTGCCATGACAATTATCTCCTGATTGTCATATTTCACTAGCACCTCAATTTTAATAGTTTCTACCTAGCGGTGGGTGCTATTACACTAGTCCTCACCAAATCCCTCCTTGTACTGAAAGTGTCTCATTCACTTCTTGCTCCATTTCTGTTGCCACTGCCTAATCCAGGTCATCACTCCTTATCTTTATCTGCAGCAGACTCTTACCAGCCTCCAATACGGTTCTCGATGGGACACCAGTGGCACTTTAGGTGGGATAATTCTTTGCTGTGGCAGACTGCCTGAACGTTACATTTGATATCCCTGTACTCCTAGCACTAAACGCCGGCACAGCAACAAGACCACCCTAACCCCACTGGGATAACCACATTTCCTAATGCCACCCACTGGAGAGAACCACTTCCAGTCCTGGATGGCAGTTACACTCTCCCAACTTACCTGAGTAAACGTAGTAGCTTCCCACGGCCTACAGATTCAGCCTCCTATCATTCAAACCAGCCCTACCTTTCCCTGGCCATGCCTCAACTTCTGCCAGAGTAATCATCCTGGAAGCCGTTCAGGGCAGTCTCCTTAAAACACCTGCTTCATGAGAACTACTACACTTTGTTTTCCACTCTTGGAAAATCTTCCCCTTCTCCAGCCTATATCGTGGGCCTCTCAAGTCTGAGCATAAATTTTCTACTTCTAAGCAAACCACACTTTCTCAAGTCTCCGTGTCTTCTTTGGGTGGAGTTTCCTGTCTAAAATGCCCTTCCGCCAGTCTTCCAAAATTGTATTCACCTGTGGAAGCTCGTCTCTGTCTCAGCCTCTCATCAAAGCCTTTCCCTGAAGGGCACCTCCCCCAAGTCAAAATTAGTTGCTCCCTTTGGCTTTCAGGATGATACCAGAGGATTTCACTTTCTTGAACTCTTCCCCCAAGAAAATGGGGTTCTGAAAGCGAGGACTGCTCCACTCAATTCTGCAACACTAGTGCCCAGAACACTCAGACGTATTCATTCAGTAAATGAATTCTCTCCTCAGTACAGCACTTGACTGCGTGGTTTTTTTTTGCTTTTGTTTTTTTGTTTTTTGTTTTAAATGAACACACCTTCTCCCCAGATAGTCTGGTAACCATTTTAAGGTCAATTATAACATCAAGGTTTTTTGCAAACGCCAGCCACACTGCAGGCACTTGAGTACCCACTGACTCAACCAAAGGGAGTTAAAAACAACAGACTTGGTTTTAGCCATGTTTGAAGGGGAGCCCGAAACCACCACCTTGACGCCTACTATAACCAAGAGAATATTCTGCAGTTTGGACCAATATCTTAAATTGATTTCACGACGAACAGCTTCACAATACACTTTTATGGAGAAAATAGTTCAATTCCTTTATCAAGCCTTGGGTTTCTAATGAGCTTTCTGCTTAATGAGTAAGTTTTTAAAAGTGTCTTTTCAGCTTTGTGACATAAGTGATCTTTCCGGGGAGCAGCCCTGGCGCGTATCTCCTTTCACCTATCCATTTTCGAGGCTTACACACAAAGGAGGGGCCACACGAATACACACTCAACACCACCTGCCGCATCCACGGTACTAGGCGCCTTTCCAGAACACAGCAGCGCGCAGCCAGGCCCGGGGGAAGAGGGGTCGCTCAAACAGCACCAGAGTCTGCATTCCAACTTTTCCTCCGTCAACGAGTCCATTCTCATTGTCAGTTTCCCCTTAAACGCAAACTTAAAAATAATTGGCTGACCAAGCGAGAACGAGGAAAATCTGACTGAAAAATGAGGCGTTAAAACTTATGAGCCGTTCCCTTTGCCGCCTGGGCTCAAACAACAGCCGGAGCCGCGCCGCCCCGCCCCGCCGCGGTCCCTGAGAGCAGGCCGGCTAAGGGCGGCCATGGGCCCCATCAGGGCTCCGGCCGCCGCGGACTCCCACCTCGGGGCTAAGCGACGGGGACCGAGAGGGGCCAGAAGCCCCCAAGCCAGCCCCGCGCGAGGAGCCGTAGAGACGCGCCCTCCGCCTCCTCCCACCCAAGCCTCTCTCAGTCCCAACCGGGCCTGGGCTGGGCCAGTCGCGGGGTAAAGGGGCGGGCCAGCCCCGCCCGGGGAGCCAGAACCTCTCTGGGGCAGGCGGCTCCCCTTTGTCCCGGGACTCGGAGCGCCCCCTCGCCGTCCTCGCCCTGCCCCGCGGGGCCGCGGCCGGGCGCCTCACCGTGATGTTGCAGTGGAGCGTGAGTGGCGGCGGCGGCGAGTGCGGGCTGCCTAGCTGCGGCACCAGGAACTGGCAGTGCAGCTCGTCCAGCTTCCAGCTGACGATGCGAAATCGCTCGTGGTTCTTGTCGAAGATGGACGCCAGGAACTTCAGCTCGGCCTTGAGCCCTGACACAGACATCTTCCCCTCATCTCCGGCGGGAGGGGCGCGGAAGGGGAGCCGGGCCCGGAGCCGCCGTCACGGCCGCGACAGCCCCCGCGGGGCCGGCCTGGGCCGCGCTCTCGCGGCTCCGCCTCGTCGAGCGCGGCTGGAAAATGGCGAGGGGCGCGGAAGCCTCGGCGGGTAGCTGTGTGGCAGCCTGGGCGGCTGCTCCCTTTGTAACCGACTCCAGCGGCAGGAGGCTGCGGCCCGGCGGCTTAAAAGGGCAACAGCGACGCCGCCCCCGCTACCGCCTGGGAAAGGGCTGCCCCCACCCCGCCCCCTTCCCCCTCACCGCGGCGCGCCCTGCGCGCTCCCGTTTCAGCGCGTGCACGAGGCCAGCGCGCGCGCGCGCTCCCGGCCGCCCCTTCCTCGCCTTGACCCAGCTCCCTTCTGCCGGACCCATCTGCTCCGTTCCTCGCACCCGCGGACTGTAGGCTCGGGGCCAGCTGGCGCCCGGGCCCCAGAAGTAGGGGAGGAGCCGGAGACCCCCGCGCGCCCCCGCCTCTGGTCTGGGGCCGGACACGTGCGCGGCCGATCGCGCCGGCCACGTCGGCGCCGCTGCAGACTCGCGCCAGCCCCTGGGGGCGGCTCCTCAGCTTGGCCGTCGGCCAGGCACCCGCTAACCTGACCGGGGGACCTCGTGGGAGACGCGGGTGCGGCCCACCCAGCGTTACCTCCGCTACTCTCACCCTAGTCCAAGCCGCCGCTTCGCTAGCCTGGGTTTCTGTGAGGACCTTCTCACCGGATTCGCTGCTCCCTCCTTTGCTCTCAAACCATCCGTTTACCTAAGTGGATGGTTTAGCCCCTGCAGGCTGTTTCCTGGAGGTGTACCATGATTTCATCCTTTCCCTTAGCTACCAACTGTGTTCTGCCGTATATAGTCTCTCTCTCCCCACTTCCCTTGTTTTGCCCTGTTTCGCAAGCTTAAGATAACCCTCCCCACCCCCATGGAGCCAGGGCTGCCCTCCATTTTCATTGAAATCTTAGCTCAAATATCGTCTCCGGGCCCCTGACCACCCAATTTCAAATAGTCACCCTGTGTCACATCTTCCTGTGCTAAGTTTTTGTATCAGTCACTGTCTGATCTTTTCCCCATTTATTCCTTGTCTCTGCCCAGTGTTAATGTGTTCAGAGCTGTATCCCCAGGACCTAGAACAAGACCTGTTACATAGTAGAAACCCGATAAGATTTAATTGAATGCTCGCTCTTATCTGGAATCCCCACCACTAGCACAATTCCTGGCACATTCTAGGTGCTCAAAAAATGAATAAAGGACTGCATAGCAGTTCAAAGGAATACATACCAATTTGGCAGAGAATAGTGTGTGCAATCATAAGTGCCAGAGGCAGGACCAGCTGGATGTGCGTCCAACCTATGTAGTTGCACAGTGCTCCCAGTTTAGAAGGGCTCCGAGCTTGGTTTAATACTCTGGTATCGCCATTTTGAAATTCGTAATTTTTCAGAAAGGGGCCCCGTATTTTCCTTTTACACCAATCTTACCTAGAGTTACCTAACCCTGGCACCTAACTGTCTCTTCCTAATCTGCAAGAGGTCCCTGGGCTACTGGTCCCCTTAGATGACAAAATAGAGAACAACACAGGGACGCATTAAGTCTACTGAAACTTTTTTTTCCATTTACTTCTGAGATACTGTATCATGTTGTAGTCCTTCTTAGCCTTTACGAAGACAAATACACTCTTCCAGTTTATCTGAGTAACTTAGTAGCTCCCCACAGCCTACAAAGTGAGTCTCCTATCATTCAAACCAGCCCTCCCTTTTCCTGGCCATGCCCCAACTTCTACCACCTTCTACCCCAACTTCTATCTAGCCTTTAAGAAGACTAAGATTCTCACAGACCCCTTGAGAATCTAATGAAAGCTATGATCCATCTTCCCAGGAAAATACTTCTAAAATTTTGTACTTACAGGGATTCATGACCCCAGCACTAGAGGTACCACATTATACACTGGAACTGGGAAGAGAAGGGATTCCAGGCCTGGGTTCTGAGCCAGAAACAACTAGGCTACCGTATTGGCATTATTGCTGGGTTAAGCACAGAAGTGGCTTGCCACTTTATTTTTCCTTCAGTCCCCAGTTTCTTGGGACCCTAACAGGCATGGCAATCCCAGATAAGGATTTGAGACAAAGAGCAACAAACTCTTGAGAAGTTGGTGTGACTTTGAGAAACAAAATATTCTAAATAAGTTAATCTGTCTAAGCTTTATTTTGTTACCTCTAGATTGCTATGAGAAAGTAGATCTTTCTAAATTGCAAGTATTTTTGCTAGTTGTATCTCAGAAATATATACAAATATTCATTTCACAATCGATTTTTGAGCATCTGTCTGCTGCATGCCAAGCGGTAAGAGGGCTAGAAAGATACATAGATACAGTCCTGATTTTAAGAAGCTTAATGTTTAGCATCAAAAACAAAATATTGTTTCCTGATGCTTTTGGCTGCAAATAATAGAAAACTGTGATTTAATCTGCCATGGACAATAAGGAAATAAATTACTTCACATAATAGGAAGTCCAAAAACAGAACAGTCTCCAGGATTGATTGATCTGAGCTTTTGTGTCATCAAAAGTCCAAATTCTTACCATCTCTTTTGTTGGGTTGAGAACAAGGTGGCTGTAGCTGTTCTTGCAGTTCACATCCAGACATGAAAATATCCAGAGGCAGAAAGGACATTTTCTTCTATGTTTCCTTCTAACACATGGGAAGGTTTCCAAGAATCTTCCCAACAGACTTCCCTTAGTGTGTCCTTGACCAGAAATGTATCACATGCCCACCCCTAACCAATCACAGAGAAGTAGATGGGATTACTCTGGATTTCCAACCTGTTGGGATGGAATGGTTGCTGGGGAGTCACCATGGTCTTACACAGACAAGTAAAGACAACATCAGATCATATGTGATATGAAGTTCAAACTACTGAACTACATTTCAGGGGAGGAAGAAACTAATTCCATGAATTATTTGCATGAAAGTAGGGCCATATTCAGAGGATATTCAAGAGGTCATTTGATTGTAGAGTACAGCAAGGGGCCAAGAGAAAGAAGAAGCTGAGATATTATTTTTGACCAGATTTTGAGCCCTGAAATACCGTGTCAGGGACTGTAGTATAATAGTTTCCTTTGGTGAGAGGCATCACTTTTTTTTTTTCTTTTGAGACAGAGTCTCGCTCTATCACCAGGCTGGAGTGCAGTGGCACAATCTCAGCTCACTGTAACCTCTGCCTCCTGGGTTCAAGTGATTCTCCTGCCTCAGCCTCCCGAGTAGCTGGAACTATAGGCATGCACCACCGCACGCAGCTCATTTTTGTATTTTCACTAGAGACAGCATTTCACCATGTTGGCCAGGATGGTCTTGATCTCCTGACCTCATGATCTTCCCGCCTTGGCCTCCCAAAATCCTGGGATGGCAGACATGAGCCACCGCACCTGGCGGAGAGTCATCACTTTTTTTTTTTTTTTTTTTTGAGACGGAGTCTTGCTCTGTCGCCCAGGCTGGAGTGCAGTGGCGCGATCTTGGCTCACTGCAAGCTCTGCCTCCCGGGTTCACGCCATTCTCCTGCCTCAGCCTCCGGAGTAGCTAGGACCACAGGCGCCCGCCACCATGCCCAGCTAATTTTTTTGTATTTTTAGTAGAGACGGGGTTTCACTGGAGTAATCACTTTTAAGAGTCATCTGTGCCAGGTGCGGTGGCTCATACCTGTAATCCCAGCACTCTGGGAGGCCAAGGAAGATGGATTGCTTGAGTCCAGGAGTTCGAGACCAGCCCGGCCAACATGGCAAAAACCCATCTCTACTAAAAATACAAAAAATTAGCCAGGCATGGTGGCACGTGCCTGTAGTTCCAGCTACTCAGGAGGCTGAGGTGGGAGAATCACCTGAGCCCAGGGGGTCGAGGGTGCAGTGAGCCAAGAATGCACCACTGCACTCCAACCTGGGCAACCAGAGTGAGACCCTGTCTCAAAAAAAAAAAAAAAAAAAGATTAATGTGGCCTTTGTATATAAAATGGATTATAGTAGACTTAGAAGTATGCAGCCACTAAAAAGAAGCAAGAAACCTGGATTCTAAATCTGGCCTGCCAGTAATTCAATGGGGCAAGTCATATCCAGCTCTTAGGCCCCCCAGCTGCAAACAATGAAGAACCTTTGGATCAGTCTGAGTCAAGAGTGAGAAAAATTGAAGTAGAAAGAACCACACTAGGGAATCAGTGTGGAGTAGAACTGCTAGATCTTAGAGATGATGAGAGTATAGAAGGAGAAAAAGGAAATTTGTTTAAAGTAGCACTTTGAAATTTCTAGAGCAGGTGGCAGGGAGGGAGTGATGCCATTGACACATCAAGAAAAAGATGTTGAATTTGGTGTGCTGATAGAACTTAGGTAGGGAGTTTGTATCTTAAGTTTGAAGTTTATGAGGGAAGTTGGAGCATATAATTGGGTCAGCCACACAGGTGGGTGATGATGGAAGCCATGCCATAGGTGTGATCATTGAGTCACAAGGGAGGGAAGACAACCTGGGATGTTGACGGGACCCTGAGGAAGGCTCACCATTGGTGCTTGAGTGGGAAAAGAGTCATTTGAAGAAGTCAGAGGATGACTCATGTGTTGAATTCTTTATGGAAGGGACAAGTTAATTCAGGACCAAGAAAAGGACATAGGCTTTAGGGATTAAGAGGTCAGTGGTGCTTCAGAGAAAACTATTGCAATAGAATGGTGGGCATGAGGTCAAAGTAATGTTAAAGTGAAGAGAATGTACCTAGCCTACTTTCTTGAAAAGTTTCAGGGTGTTTAGAAAGAGAAATGGAACAATGGTTTGCAATAGCAAAGCAAAGGGAAGCTTTTGTATTTGGTTTGGTTTTTATGACAGGACAGACAGAGGTAGGCTCACTGTGAAATAAGCTTCAGGGCCCCTTGCACTTGCACAGGCCCTTTCTAAGTAAGTATTAACTTTTCCCTCTTAATTTGATATTTGTAATTTTTTTTTTTTTAAGAGACTCCCAAGATTAAATAAGCTTAGGACCTGAAAACTCTGGATCTGCCTCTAAGGGGAGAACCATTAACAGGCAATGAAGACTGAATACAAGAGAGGAGAAAAAGCATACTACTGGGTCCTGGAAGAGAAGAGAAAACATGGGATAAAGAGTTACTCATAGAAAGGAATGCCCTCTCCATAGAGGATTGGGTTGGGGTAGGGAATTGGGGAAGACACAAAGAAATGTTGAGTTAGACTGGAGAGTTATTGAGAGACCTCATACTGAATAAATAACATTAATTTCAGCAAAACAAGATTAATGATTAGCAAGATAGATAAAAACAGAAGCCAGAGGACAAAGAAATGCTAAAAAAAAAAAATCTGCTTGAAAATTCTGAGCATGGAGTCTCATCTAGAAGTGCATAAAGGACCATGAGACTAGGATGGGTTGGGAGGCTGGAAGTCTCCAGGAAGACAGAGCAGGTTCAGTGTCAAAGGAAAAAATGAGAGCTGCCACAGCCTGTAGAGTGGAAGAATTTCGGACTTCAAGAACTTGAATGCATGCAGCCATAAACAAAGAATGAGATCATGTCTTTTGCAGGAACATGAATGGAGCTGGAGGCCACTATCCTTAGCAAACTAATGCAAGAACAGAAAACCGAATACCACATGTTCCCACTTATAAGTGGGAGCTAAATGATAAGAACACATGGACACAAAGAAGGGAACAAAAGACACTGAGGTCTACTTGAGAGTGAAGGATGAGAAGAGAAAGAACAAAAAATGTAACTATTAGGTACTGGGTTTAATACCTGGGTGATGAAATAATCTGTACAATAAACCCTATGACATGAGTTTACCTATGTAACACACCTTCACATGTACTCCTGAACCTAAAAGATTAAAAAATGTGGAAGAATGCCCAATTAAATGTTCCATGCTGTTCTGGTCTAACATATTCTTTTTTTTTTTTTTTTTTTTTTTTTTGAGACGGAGTCTCGCTCTGTCGCCCAGGCTGGAGTGCAGTGGCCGGATCTCAGCTCACTGCAAGCTCTGCCTCCCGGGTTTACGCCATTCTCCTACCTCAGCCTCCCGAGTAGCTGGGACTACAGGCGCCCGCCACCTCGCCCGGCTAGTTTTTTGTAGTTTTTAGTAGAGACGGGGTTTCCCCGTGTTAGCCAGGATGGTCTCGATCTCCTGACCTCGTGATCCGCCCGTCTCGGCCTCCCAAAGTGCTGGGATTACAGGCTTGAGCCACCGCGCCCGGCCCTAACATATTCTTTAAGGCCATGTTCAAATGCCGTCTTCTTCAGTGAGCCTTCCCTAGTCCCCTATATTGAATTTTAGTCTCTCCTTTTCCTCAATTTCCCAGTACTTTGCCTATTACAGCACTTATTTCACTCTGCCTTGGTTACGACTAGCTGGTTTCTCGTTTGTCTTCTCTGCGAGATTATGAACTTCTTGTCTTAATCCTCTTCATGTCTGTAGCACATAGCCTGCTTCCTGGGACATAGAAAGCACGCACTAAATGATCATTAAGTGAATATAGCCTACTGAAGCTGAAACCCATGTAACATCCTTACTTAGAGAGACTGCAAGTAAATTGTGAGAGAAGTGATCTAGTTTCACCAAAATGTCAGGGAAGTGGTAAGGACCTCTCCCTGTCTAAAGTGAGCACACATCAGCATGTGGCCACTAGGCCCAGACAACCACAGCACTACCCAGGAGGTACAGGAAACTGAGCCCATCCCTGCTGAAATGAACAAGTGACTCATTATTCAACTATAGCCAACTCAGCCAGAAAGTTTTTCTAAGCTAAAATTTTCACAAGTGTGGACTCTGGCTTATAACAAAACTCCTATCTTTGATTTTAGTTTTAGTTAGCAACACGCATCATTTCTCTCTTGCCTGTGTTACGAAGGGCTTTCAGACCAAGGTGTAAACACCTTGAAGTGGTGTGGCTTTGGGCGTATATGCATATGAATGTTATTCTGGGGAGAAGGTCTAAAGCACTGCTGTCCAATAGAACTTTCTGCAATGATGGAAAGGCTCTATGCCTGCCACTATATGGTAGCCACTAGCCTCAGGTGGTTACTGAACACTTAAAAAGTGGTTAGTGTGACTAAGGAACTGAATTTTGTATATGTGCTGCCCAAGCAAGCACTGAGGAACTGAATTTTGATTTTATTTAATTGTAATTAATTTAAATTTAAGTAGCCACATATGACTGCTGCCTACCATGTTGGTACCTACTGCCTACCATTATCTAGCACAACACTAGATAATTCTATCATTTTATAATAATATCACATAGAGCTTGATATAGCCACATCCATCCTTCCTTACCCCTTGAGAGCAGTGACGAGATGTTACTAATTACATCTTCAGTGCTCAAAACATACTTGCCTGACACATACTCAGTTCATAATAAATGTTTGTTAAATGAATGAACAAAAAAAGAAATTTCAGAATTTCTCTGAACTTAGTTTTCTCATTTCCAGAATAGAGAGGGTATGTTCTAAGATTTCTTCTGGCTCAAAAAAAAATTATAGGATTCTCTTTAAAAATATTTATTTGTTCAACACATATTTATTGAGCACCTCCTGTGTCCTAAACTACTTCTTCTTTGTAGCAACCCAGGAAACTATCATTACGCCCCTAAATAACTGAGTTTCAGAAAAGGGAAGTAATTTGCTTTAGATTATGCAATAAATAACTGATAAAGCCAAACTTTTAACCCAGGTCTGTCTGTTTCCACCACACTGCTGCTTCTATATAAACTACAATTTTTAATGTAAATATTATAGATAAATATAAAATAGCAAATAAATTAGCATTGAGTGGGCAGGGTGGCATAGAAACTTCACTAGATTGGAATATGTATCTTCCTCTTAGGAAGATCCATGGTTCTACAGATAGATTTTTTTTTTTTTTTTTTGAGATGGAGTCTTGCTCTGTCGCCCAGGCTGGAGTGCAGTGGCCGGATCTCAGCTCACTGCAACCTCCGCCTCCCGGGTACTTGCCATTCTCCCACCTCAGCCTCCTGAGTAGCTGGGACCACAGGCGCCCACCACCTCGCCCCGCTAATTTTTTGTAGTTTTTAGTAGAGACGGGGTTTCACCGTGTTAGCCAGGATGGTCTCGATCTCCTGACCTCGTGATCCGCCCGTCTCGGCCTCCCGAAGTGCTGGGATTACAGGCTTGAGCCACTGCGCCCAGCAAGATAGATTCTTGATTGTTGAGTGAGAGACACCAGCACTTTCAGGAAGATCACCTGGGCTACTGAGAAGAAAGGATGCTCCTCCCGAGTGGGAAACCCTCCTGACTCCAGTGATGCTGATGATGGGGGCTTGGGGTATCAGCCTGGCGTCTACTGTGGCAAATTGCTAGGAACCTTTCAGAGCATTACATCCTCAGTCATCAGCATATGAAAGCCTCAAATAAAAGATTTTCTCCTCATCCTTCCAGTCACATTTATACAAAACATTCTTTTGGAATGTTTAAGGCTACAAACAAGTATACAAGTGTTTAAGAGGTACAAGTGAGAACATCTAGATCTTTCTAGATCTAGGTATAATATACCTTTTACCCAGTGACTTCAAATCTAAGCATGTGTCCTAAAGAACTAATTAAGTATGCACATCAAGATTTAGTTACCAGAGTGAGGGCAACAGTAAACAGTTATGAGGCAACTGGGAAATTTGAACATTAAGTGTTTGATGATAATATGGAATTGTTGTTTAATATTTTTTAGATGTGACAATAGTATGGTTATTACTATCTTCTTTTCTTTTCTTTTTTTTTTTTTTTTTGGAGATAGAGTCTTACTTTGTCACCCAGGCTGGAGTGCCATAGTGTGATTATGGCTCACTGTAGCCTCGACCTCCCGGGCTCAAGTGATCCTCCCACCTCAGCCTCCCAAGTAGCTGGAACTATAAGCACATGCCTCCATGCCCAGCTAATATTTTTTGGCAGAAACAAGGTCTCACTATGTTGCCCAGGCTGGTCTCACACACCTGGGATCAATTAGTCTTCAGCCTCGCAAAATGCTCATGTGAGCGATCATGCCCAGGCTGTTATTACTATCATATTTTAAAAGCGAGAGTCCTTATCTTTTAGAGATATTTATGGATGAAATAAAACCACAAATATTTGCTTGAAATATTTATTTCAGCTTTTTTTTTTTTTTTTTTTGAGATGGGGTCTCGCTCTGTTGTGAGGCTGGAGTACAGTGGCGCAATCTCGGCTCACTGCAATCTCTGCCTCCCGAGTTCAAGCCATTCTCCCGCCTCAGCCTCTTGAGTAGCTGGGATTACAGGGGTGCGCGATCACACCCAGCTAATTTTTGTATTTTTAGTAGTGATGGGGTTTCACCGTGTTTGCCAGGATGGTCTTGATCTCCTGACTTCATGATCCGTCCGCCTCAGCCTCCCAAAGTGTTGGGATTACAGGCATGAGCCACCGCGCCCAGGCCCAGCTATTGTTATAATAGTAAAAGAAAGGACCCAGAGTCTTAGAATTGGATGTACCATACATTTTGGTACAACCATACGATGAAATATAATACAGTCATTAAATGAGATTACGTATATATCTGGAAGGATACACCAAAATGTTAACAGTGGTCATTTCTTGGTAGTGACTTTTTAGGTGATTTCAATTTTCTATCTGCTTCTTTATATTTTTTGAAGTATTTGTATTGGGTTATTTATGCAGTTAACATAAATATATTATTTTAAATTGTTTTATAGATATTTAAGATAGAGAGAGGTAAATCAGAGAGGAATTTTGCAAAGAAATTTTAAAGGCCCAGTAAATATGTGGCTGTTGTTTTTTCTATCACAAAAAGACACCTGAAATATATGCCGCTCAAGGTTGAATTACAAACACTTAAACTTCAGGCCCCATAACAAACAGCCAATTTAACTGACACTTTTAATGTTTTATTTTCCATTAGGAAAATTCCTCCTCCCCAGACCAAGCTGAGTGAGGGCTTTGTATGCTTTGGGTTTAGGTTACAAGGTCTTACATAGGGTTTCCTCCTCTGGCTTATTTGTTGGTCTTTCATTTAGCCTGTGGTCCTTCTCTGTAGAGCCACTGCAGTGTTAATCAAGACCTCCTCCTGCTTATACTCCAGGGCTTCAAGATGGTGCTATGTGCAACTGCCTTTCACATTGTTGAAATTTTTGTGCAGGAGGAATTTATGGAAATTCAGGCTTGTTTCGTGTTTGGAGTTTACCGTAATCATTAATGCACTATAGAACTTTGAATAGTCATTGGACCTAGAATCTATAGTCATCTCCCTTGTTACATTTAGGTCTCATCTTGCAAGATATAAAAAATTAAGTGTAACAAGCACAGTCCTTCAGACCTAATGGACCAAGGGGAAGATAACCGGGCTCACTCAAGACGGGGATATTTTTAACATTTACAAACATGCTTCTCCTGCTAAAAGCCTTGGTTTCCACTTAGAGATGATGAAAATAAAACCTGGAAAAAGACTGCTTGTGGTAGAAAATCAGAGAAGTGGTTGAGGGACTAGGGGCTGATTCTGGCTCCTTTGGTCACTCCCTATAGAACATGTGTCCAGTAACATATTGTAACGAAGCCTTGGTTTCTTTGTGTGTCAAGAGATGTGTTGGATAGACAGGGTTCACATTTTCGTCATTCAAACACTTACTTCATTTCAACAATGTGAAAGGCAGTTGCACATGGCTCTAAAGACAGTAAAGGTCAAGAAGCTTATAGGCCTAAGGGCAGAACAAACGTGAACACCACAAAAGATCAATGTGAGAACCAGATGGTAAGTAACACTTTTTTTTCCTGCCTTTTTCTTTTTGAGATGGAGTCTCGCTCTGTCATCCAGGCTGGAGTGGCGCAATCTGGGCTCACTACAACCTCTGCCTCCCGGGTTCAAGCGATTCTCCTGCCTCAGCCTCCTGAGTAGCTGGGATTACAGGCACCTGCCATCACGCCTGGCTAATTTTTGTATTTTTAGTAGAGACGGGGTTTCACCATGTTGGCCAGGCTGGTCTCGAACTCCTGACCTCAGGTGATCTGCCCACCTCAGCCTCCCAAAGTGCTGGGATTACAGATGTGAGCCACACCGCAGGCCCGTCTGGTTTTGGACCGGAGAGTGAAAGGACAGGGGAGGCAGAAATACTTTGTCTTAATTGAAGAACTGATTTATTTTCTACTTTCTAACTATAGCAGTTATGTTATTTAGTTTCTCTCTAGATTTCCAGGAAGCCCAGAGCTATCCTTAGTTTGGGCTCTCCTAAAAATAAATGCTGAGGTACATATTCTAGTGCAAATAATTAATTTTGGAGGGGACCCCAGGAAACACTCATAGAGGATTGGGAATATGAGACAGGGAAGCAAAACAATTTACCATGTAGGCCACTGGAGCTCAGTCCCTCCAAGGAACTCTGGGGCTGTTATAGGCTGTCAGTTATCCCAATCTTGGAGGAGAAAGCTGATGTGTTTATTCCCCAACTCCCCATTTGTTATTGATGATGGGCTGCTTCTGGGGGCATTCACCCTTTGGCATTTCCAATTTGCACTGTGCGTGACCAAACACAACCCCCATGATAGAAGTCTGCAAATATTGGCCGTTATCTCTTTGACGCTTAGTTTTGGATATTCATGGTCTCTCAGTTATTCTCCCTAACCCCAACCATTGTACCCTTCCATAGTAAGAGTTTTCAGTGGACATGGAGCTACCTAATCAGAAACTACCTTTTCTAGCTTCCCTAGCCCATAAGTATGACCAAATAGCTAAGATACAGACAATAAGGTGTGCCTGGAAAGGATGCACACCGCTTCCAAGTCTTCTCTTTAAAAGGCTAGGACATACACTCTCCTACGCCCCCAACCACTTCCTGCTTCCTTTTGGTGAGTAGCTGAGACCAGAGAGCCAACCTGGACTCAGTGATGGAAACCACATGTTGGTGAAGCAGTCACCTTTCCCAGGTCTTGAATGTATTTCCTGACTGTTATGTAAGAGAGAAATTAACTCCTTTCTAATTTAAACACTACATTTTGGCGTCTCTTTGTTATATCAGCTTAGCTTGTACCCTAACCAACACACTCCCTTTCTCTCGGTACAGTTTTTATTTTTCCTTTTTAGCCTATTTTATTACTCTTACTGGATTATGTCTTTTAGCAGGACTTCTTGTGCCCTTCCTGGAAAGAGACAAGCAAGTGAAAAAAAAAACAAAAAAAAAAACCTAAAGAACAGTTAAACCCCTGTTATTGATATTTGCCATATTCGTGGCTGTCAATCAGGCTTTAAATCGTCTCTTTATTTTGGGGAATGTTCTGACAAAGTTAAACAAAGCCACTCATTAAAGTGGTAAAAACAGGTTTTACTCAGTAACTACTGACAGAGGGGAAAGAGTGGAGCTCCATTCCAGTTTGTGCAGAGGTGCATGTGTACTTTAAAGAAAGAATGAGAGCGTAAGAGGGGGATGTGAACAGGGACTAAAGTGAGAAATGACAAAGGGTTGGTCAATGTGAGTGAGAGTAGGCCAGCTGTGCCTGCTAGCTGCCAATTATCAAAGTTAGGATTCTAGCCTCCCACAGAGACTGGGAGATAGAGGTCCAGTCCTTCTTGCTTATTACATTTCAAAGGAATGGCTTTTGTGTCCTTCAGAGAAACACTCTTGAGTTGTAGGAGATATAATACATCTATGCCTCAAAGAGAAAGAGAAAGCGTTCACAATTGTAGGCCATTTTTAGTAAATGCTCTACTAAGGAAGGTAGGGGCCCGTCTCAGGTGTTGGCTAGAACAAATAGTAAATTTTTTTGACAGCTCTGAGCTTTTCCAGACAAAAATCCAAAATTGTCCCAGGGACACCGGCTTAGACTGCCAGAAGCCATGTTAAAGTTTGATCAAGTCCTGTGGTACAGGGGTTTGAATGGAGTGCTTGTGCCAAGAGTTTTTTGCAGTTCTCAGTTCCCGTATGAGGAGTCCCACCTCCTCAGTGCAGGAGTCAGAACTCACATCTCCACACTCCCTTGTAGCTAGGATGCAGGCATTTGGCCAGGTTTTTTCTATATTCCTGGAAAAGGACACCAGGCTCAGGGAAAATGATCTTTAGGAAGGCCTGGTGGTGAAGATATAGGTATGTGGGGGCAGCGAGGCTGTTTCTGCCGAGGAGGCACATAACATTTGTGCAAATACTGCAAAGGGAGTTGCTCGAGCTCCTGGAATCAACTGCCACCAACAAAATGAAGGCTTACTGCTAGGGTGATGCTGATGGGAACAGGGGCAAAAACAGGAAAAGAAAAAATCCTTCTCCTTTCTCCAGGCTTTCAGTCTCCTTCAAGCACCCCTTACTTCCCTGTAAGCAAAAAAGAAATGCCAACCCAAGCCAAGAATAGAAGGCTGGGTTAAAAACTGAGAAACAATAGCATAATAACCAGCACAGATCTGAAAAGACATCATATGCTTTTAGGTGTACATTATTTTGCTCCCTGAAATAAATATGCTTATTTTCTTGATTTATCTCTTTTCTTCTGGGCCTAGCCTCTCTCCCTAAATGGATTCCTCCATTCCCATGGCTTTGGTTAACATCTCTGTGACCTGACCCCTAAATTTTTTTTTTCTTTTTTTGAGATGGAGTTTCACTCTTTTGCCCAGGCTGGACTGAAGTGGCATGATCTCGGCTCACTGCAACCTCCACCTCCCCGGGTTCCAGTGATTCTCCTGCCTCAGCCTCCCGAGTAGCTGGGACTACAGGCACCCGCCACCACACCTGGCTAATTTTTATATTTTTAGTAGAGATAGGGTTTTGCCATGTTGGCCAGTCTGGTCTCAAACTCCTGACCTTGGGTGATCCACCCACCTTGGCCTCCCAAAGTGTTGGTATTACAGGCGTGAGCCACCATGCCTGGCCGACCTCACTCCTACATTTCTACTTATAAAGCAGATCTCCTTTCTGCACTGTAAGTCTTGCACATCCAACTGCCTTCTCTGATCTTCTCCCCTTTGTCTCCCAGGTCCCTCAATCTTAACATGTCCAATTTTTGGTCTCTTTTTGAGCCCGCTCCTCCTGGAGCATTCCCTAGCTCCAGGAATGCACCCCCATTTCCCCTGTCTCATGCCAACACTGACAGTTACTCTTGGTCCCTCTTCCCTTGCCCATTTCTCACATGCACTGAGTACCAAGTTCCTTCTAAATGCTTGTGGATGTCTTCATTTCTCCTCATCTCCACTAGCCCTGCTCTGGTCCAAGCCACCATCCTCTCTTACCTGAGATGTCGTAGGAGCCTCCTAAGTCACTGCCTGCATTCCCTTTTGCTCCCCACTAGTGCAATCGTCTCAGTGATCTTTTAAAAATCTGGTCGGCCAGGCGCAGTGGCTCATGCCTGTAATCCTAGCACTTTGGGAGGCCAAGGCAAGTGGATCACCTGAGGTCAGGAGTTCGAGACCAGTCTGGTCAATATGGCAAAACCCCATCCCTACTAAAAATATGAAATTAGCCAGGTGTGGTGCCGCATGCATGTAATCCCAGCTACTTGGGAGGCTGAGGTAGGAGAATCACTTGAACCTGGGAGGCAGAGGTTGTAGTAAGCCGAAATCGCGCCATTGCACTGCAGCCTGGGCAACAAGAGCAAAACTCAATCTTAAAAAAAGAAAGAAAGAAAGAAAGAAAAATCTGGTCATAACACTTCCGTATTTAAAAACCCTCCAGTGGTTTCCCTCCACTCTCAGGATAAAGTCCAGAATCCTGACCACAGCTTGCCGGGCTCTGAATGGTCTGACTCTGCTTCCCAACCCATTGCATCCCCCTAGACCATTTATACACAAGGCCACAGGTTTATTTTCAGTTATTTCAAAGCTTTATCTCTTTCCTGCCTTTGTATTAGGCTGGTGCAAAAGTAATGGCAGTTTTTGCCATAATACTTCCCTCTGCCTCAATTTCACTTCCCATCTCCCAGACCCTTCACCTCACTATCTTCTACTCATCCTTCAAGTCTCAGCTTAAATGTCATTTCCTCCGAGAAGCCTTCCTGGATCTCACCACCACCACTGCCACTTGGGCTAGGTAAGGCATGTTTTTATAAGCTCTAATAGCATCCTCTAATTCTTCTTGGCATTCATCACATTTGTAATCGTTTATTTGTACAATTTGTTTAACGTGTCTTCTCATTACCCTTAAGCCCCACGAGGACAATGTTGCTCTTGTTCACTGCTGCTGATCTAGCTAGCTCACCTCACAGTGCCAGGCACATAACAGTGCCCAACAAATATTTGGTGAATGAACGAATGAGTAGAAAATATAATTACTTTGAGAGGCCGCATAGCATGGTAGAAGACACGTTGGAGTAGCAGCCACAGACCTGGTTTCTAACCCTGGTTTCATCATTTCCTGGGTGATCTTCAGCCATAATACATTTAATTACGCTCCAGTGTCCTAGTCTTTAAAACAAAGGGGTAATGGTCTCTGAGATTTCTTCAGTTTCCAAAATGCAGTGAGCGTTACTTTTAATGATGACCCAGTGACCACATGAAAAGATGTCTCTATGTTGACTCCAGTTCTGGAAGGGAGAGCAATACCTTTCCCCAGGCTCTCTGATTCGCCTTTCCCACATCCTCCCCATCTCACCACTTTTGGTTTGATTACGAAGTAGATATCCCTGTCATTACTATCAAACGTGTAGTTGACCAATGTGTTTGGGAGATTAAGAAATGAAAAAAGTTGGCCAGGCACTGTGGCTCATGCCTGTAATCCCAGCACTTTGGGAGGCTGAGGTAGGTGGATCACTTGAGGTCAGGAGTTCGAGACCAGCCTGACCAACATGGTGAAACCCCATCTGTACTAAAAATACAAAATTAGCTAGGCATGGTGACGAATGCCTGAAATCCCAGTTACTTGGGAGGCTGAGGCAGGGGAATTGCTTGAACCAGGGAGGCAGAGATAGCAGTGAGCCAAGATCGCGCCATTGCACTCCAGCCTGGGCAAAAAGAGTAAAACTCCATCTAAAATAAAAATAAATAAATAAAAACAAGAAATGAGAGAAGTTAAGGTGTGTCAAGCTTCTAGAAAAGATAGGTAGCTTCCCCTCTCAGGCCTGAGAATTATAGGTTCAATTTAATGCAAGTCTCTGGAACGTTTCCCATCCTCATAAGTTCTTGTGATGCTTCTGTTGGGGAAAAGCCTGTTCAGATGGGAGCAGAGAATGGTGCTGAGGGCAGAAGCTGTCACGAATCTTCAGTTCACTCACTCACCATGGGCTCTGGGATGGGTCGGGGCTCGCTTGCATGTGGGTGTGTCAGGCATTCTGGGAATCCATGTCAAACAAAATCACTTCTCTACAACAGGAAGCTCTGAATCATGAGTCACTGAGAAGTTGTTTAGTTTCCCCACCCTACTCCCTTGAACTCTCCCATCCCCACTCCCCAACTCATCCCAGGGATCAGTGCACCCTCTATGCAAGTGATGCCAGCTCCAGCCAGAAAGAGCTGGGTCTTAATACCTGCCACCCCTGGCACACTCCCTTGGGCTACTCTTAGTCACAGACCACACAGTTCAGGGTCTTAAAGGTCTTCTTCAAGGCAGCACAATTATATCTAGAAGAACTGCAAAAAGCATTTGCCCCCAGAAATCCTGTGGCCCCACTGGATAACAATACTACCTATTCGAATGATGCCAGCAAGGACTCTCTTCTCACATTCCAGAAGCTAAGGAGGAAAAGTGTCAAAAAGATCACCCTGCAGATAAAAATATCACATTCCCACAAAATCTGAGCTGTAATGAGTTTCTTCAGAGAGTTATACTTAATTGGTCACCTTTCTAAGGTTGAATGACTTGCCAGTTTGCTCAGCGTAGGGCAGACTAGCTGCGTAAGATTGTGTGTGTTATTCAAGCAAAGAGTACCTGGTTTGGGGGGCTGAGAGCCAGCTCACACTGTATTTTCCAAGCCATGTGTTTTGGGGGCTGTGTCCTTCCACAGCCCAGGCCTTTTTCTCTGGCCTAGGACTCCAAATCCGGAGGGGATAATGAGCATGTAAGGAAGAAGCACGGGTTCATATAATGCCTTGGGTCCTCTCCTCATCTTCACCTCCTGAAAAATGTTATCTTATTTCTCCAAAATGATGTCAGGTCATTTATTCAGTAAACATGGATTATTCATCTTGTCTATGCCAGACAGGATACTATGTTAGGAGGCTATATTAGAAAACATTTCCCAAGAGAAATTCAGAAGGCAGATTAGGATAAATCATGGAGGAGATTTATGAACAAAATAACAATTTATAAAGGTGAAGCCGTTGGGGGAATAGTGCAGTAAGTGAGAGCTAGTAGCAACCAAGCTCTTACCATCCCTAGGCTTGAAGACTTGAGGGGAAGGAGTGATTACTGAAAGCTGGAATAAGAGAATGAGGGACAGCAATGTTACTCAGAGTGTGATTTGCACACCTGTGCAGGTCTTGCAGGTCTCTTCACACTGTTGTCAGTCTATGATAAGATATGTATGGCAATTGAAAGATGTTTAGAAATTTTCATAACAATTCAACATTGCCATAACATCAAAGTGTGTGATTAGTGTCAGAAAATGTAGTTTGAAGTTTAGGTTTTGTGTAGGAATGTGTCCAGGTAAAGCAGCTTAAATAACAGGGAAACATTCTGGGACACTTATTTAGATTGAGAAGCTTGCACCAGGGCTGGGTGCAGTGGCTCACGCCTGTAATCCCAACACTTTGGGAGGCTAGGAGGCTGAGGCAGGCAAATCGCTTGAGCCCAGGAGTTCGAAGACCAGCCTGGGCAACATGGTGAGACCCTGTTGCTACAAAATGAGCCAGGCATGGTGGCTTGTAGCTGTGGTCCCAGCTAGTAAGAAGGCTGAGGTGAGAGGATCACCTGAGCCCAGGAGGTCGAGGCTGCAGTGGACAACACAGTGAGATCCTGTCTCAAAACAAAAACAAAAACAAAAAAAAAACCTTGCACCAGAATGCAAGTAAATACACTGCTTTCCTTCTTGAAAAGTCGGGTTCCCTGTCCCACCTCCCATAACAACAAATGAATGAATGAATGAATGTCAGCTAAACTTTCGGTGTGCTAGGTGACATAGTAAAAAGTGTTAATTCTATAAAGGCTTGCTAATGTGTTCAGTTTGAGATTGTTTTCTTTACTCTGTAATAATATGGAATGCTGATCATCAACAATTGTAATTATATGCTGACATATTATGATTACTTAAGGGAAAAGTTCTGTCAAAAAGATTTGAAGGATAGAGTGAATCTGTGCTTCTGCAGGATAGAAGACCAGTGTGGCCACACTTTTTCAGGCTGTAAATTAGACAGCCAGATCTGTTTTCTTGTTTGACCTCTTAAGTATTTTAATGATGTCAATACTTTCATGCAAGGAAGAAATACAAGCTTAGAAGAACAGAATTCTTACAAATTGGGATAGTGCATTTCATTTCTTAACAGTTATCAGCGAAGTTAGTGATAATTCTGATATTGCACATCTGTTAAAAGTTAACACCAAACATCTTACAAATCTGACAGAACATTTTCAATTTATTTTTCATCAAAAGGAGATTCACAAATAGGAAATGAATGGATCCAGAAGTATCACTTGATAGAATAAATTGATCATGCTGGCTTCTAATAAATGATTGTAGATAAATTTTGAAAACATAGCATCACTTGCCTGTTTTTGTTTGTTTGTTTGTTTGTTTGTTTTTTGAGATGGAGTCTTGCTCTGTCGCCCAGGTTGGAGTGCAATGGTACAATCTTGGCTCACTGCAACCTCCACCTCCCAGCTTCAAGTGATTCTCCTGCCTCAGCCTCCTGAGTAGCTGGGATTACAGGCACCCACCATCATGCTTGGCTATTTTGCATTTTTTAGTAGAGACGGGGTTTCACCATGTTGGTCAGGCTGGTCTCGAACTCATGACCTCAGGTGATCCACCCACCTCGGCCTCCCAAAGGGCAGGGATTATAGGCATGAGCCACCACGCCCGGCCCACCTCACTTTTATAGAGATAAAAAAATAAAAACATACGTTTTAAAAACTGATTTTTCTACTATAAGTGTGATTATTTTTCAATGTTGAAACCATTCGTATATACATCTTACTATGTGGGTATCAATGTTGTCAATCCAACCTAGATTAGGTAAATTAAAAAGCAATTTGTTTGTCACATCGAAAACTTAAAATATTGATATATGTATTGTTCTTTCAGAGTATTGTAGGCATTTAATGTAGGCAATTACTATATTGTCATCATTTTTTACTTAGATATGATTATAAACCTGTAAGAACTTAGCCATGTAGCAACAATTCTCTATGTTAATCACCTATATGCAGACTTTCAATGAGCAACATATGTATTTTTTTGTAATTCTTTTTTTCCCTATGCTAGATTTTTCCTGATTTTCTATTTTTAATATGACTTTATGACTTTAAATGTAGGAATAGAAATCTATCTTATATCTTGCAAGTTATTGCTTTTTAATTTTTCTAATAATTAATATTTTAATAATTCATGTTTCACTGTATTTTGTAAAAGCGCTATGGTGCACTTCATTGGAGATAAAATAAAACAAACCAGCTCTTTACCCCAGATAGTCTGAGGAATGCTCCTGTGAACTTCGATGAGGGATGCTGCTAGCCTACAGCCATCCCCTAGGGAGGGAGCCTCAGGAACAAATGCCCTGACTGCCCTCCCCTCCCTCCAGTCTCCCACTGGGGCTTTCTCCCATTGGCCCAAACCAATCAGAAGCCAGAGGGCCTAGGAACCCTATAGAAGCAGTCCTTACAAGTCAACCTCCAGGACAGAGGGCAGGATGGAGGACAGGAGAAGGTATATCTGGGAGGGCACAAGGATCAAAATAAAAGCCACAGTTTGTGTCCCAAGGTGCCAGTTATTTTGTGGAGTCATAGGCAGATAGACAATTAGAGGCAGTGTAATCAGTAACAGGATAGAAAGAAAACTGGGGTGCTATGGGAATACGTATCTAACCCAGGGCACATCTAATGCAGCCTGGGTGTTCAGGGTCAGGGGTGGAAGGGGATAAAACGGCTTCCTTGGGAATGTGACGTCTGAACTGAGGAATGTGGGAAGAACAATAGGCCAGGAGACAGGCCAGCGGAGAGTGGGGATAAAGGTGACAGCCCAGGTAGGCACAGAAGCCAAATGACAACACAGAATGCAAGCAGGTAAGGCAGGACAGCTGGGCTTGCCCAGATCATGAGACATCTTATCCTCAGGCCAAGAGCTTGACTTTATCCTGAAATAAATCAGGTAGAAATTTCATGCTAATGAAGGAATGACTGAGAAGGTTTTGAGTAAAAAGGTTTTGATTTAAAAAGCCAGAGGAAAAACAGCAAGAAGCAACAAAGTTTAGATTCAGGAAGGAGCAGAGATGATTGTAGTGATAGCTAAGCCTTAGAAAGGGCTTACTCAATATGCTGCCATACACTGTCGTAAGCTCTTAACATGTGTTAATTCATTTACTACTTCCAGTGATGCCCCCCAAATAGATACTGTTATCATTCCCACTTTATAAATGGAGAAACTGAGGCACAGAGAGGTTGGGGAATAGCCCCAGTTCACACCGCCAGCAGTAAAAAGAGCCAGGATTTGAATCTAGGCAGTCTGGCTCCAGCATCTGTGCTCTTAACCCCATTCTGGGGCAGAAGAGCAAGCCGGAGTAAGGAGACTGGGCACAAGGTAGGAGATAAAGCCTACATCTGATTCCTCACTGTTCCCTGTATGGAGAGTCCAGTGGGCATGGAAACCATGGCAACTCCCCTCTTCCAAATCAGCTATTCCTCAATGCCTTATTTGTATTAAGATGCCCAAACCTGTCATCTGTGCTGAATGTATTTTCCTCATTTCCATTTTGCATCTTGGCTTATGCTATACTGGCAAGGACACAAGTCCCAGGCCTAGGCCCTAGTCCCAGCCTGACTCTCTGGCCCTGCTCAAGTCCCTAACCCAATGGGACACCTGTCTGAAGCAAGCTTACTTCTCCCAGTGGCTCCTCTTTTGTCTTTTTGTATCCCCTGATACAAGTTTGCTGTCTTTGCATTTTCTCTGCTTCTGGATATTTCGGCCATTGTTAACTGCATTATTTCATTCTTGGTCTCTGAATCCGAGTGTTTGATTTTCCAATTGATCCATGTTCCTTATGAGGTGCCTTGTCAGCTATAATCCAGGATAGTTACTGAGTTCTTGTAGGTGGCACAGCCACCAACTTGGGGGTGTGTGTGTGTGTGTGTGTGTGTGTGTGTGTGTGTCTCCCAAGGGAACAGAGCACTACTGAGTTCAGGCTGATTATTAGCTTGTGGACTGTCAGCAAAATACATTCACAAGAAGGCTATGTGCTGATTTGTCTTTTGCAGTGACGTCATGTTGCTCATGTTTTATGTTTTTCAGAGTTCATTAGTTTCTATTTGTTCTCAGTTAATATCCAGCTCAATAGATTGTGTAAGTAGAATACCCCCAAACTGAAAATCACCCACTTAAAATATAGTGAAAAATATGTCACCTATTTAAACTATAGTGGAAAATATGTACCCATTAGTTCTGTGTAGCAAACACTGGATAATGGGTAAGGGCACAGGATCCCAGGGCTAGACTGCCTGGGTTCCAATTCTGACTTAGCCACTTGCTGGCTGTGAAATACTTGACAGCTTTAGGCCTCAGTTTGTTTGTTTTTTTTCTTTCTTTCTTTCTTTCTTTCTTTCTCCCAAAGGTGATAGTAAGCCTCAGTTTCTTGATCTGAAAAATATCAATTATTCAACGAGAGTCTATGTGAAAATTTTAAAGCACACTGCCTGGCTCAGGAAAGTCCTCAGCTTTAGCCATTATTAGCTATGATTACTAATGTGCTGGCTACATGTGCGTTAATGAGGCAGGAAAATGCTCAAGGATAACAACCAAGTATCCAAATTATCTCATCAGAACGAGAGAGATGCATGTGTGTGCATGCTCATGTTTCAACTCAGAGCCCCTTGTCTAGAAGACTCTTGAACTCAGAGGACCAGGCAGTATCACTTTACTTTGCAGTGGAGCCATCACTTTTGTTGATCAATTAAATTGACGTAATGCTCTTCTTTTTTTTTTTTTTTTTTTTTCCACCAACCATGTGCCTAGAGCTATCTGTGTCAAGAAGACCATGCTTTAATTAGCTGGAGTGAGCAATTCAACTTGTGGAGGAATGAGAATTGACATTGTTGAGACAAGAAACATGAAACCCCAGGGTAAGGTAGGAATCACTGAAAGTCAGGCAAAGGAGCCCGTGTCCAGTAATGAGTTAGGCTTTGCTGGCCTCTGGCCCTACAGATGGCTCTTTGGAGAGGAAAAAATTAAGCTAGGCTAAGGCCACAGATCCTAAGGGACTGCTGGCAGCTGGAGGCTGTCTATGGAAGAGAGGCAGAGGGTGGCACCTAGTTGGAAGAGGGGGCTGGAGAGTATGGCTTGAGCCTGTGTTTAGAGATGGAGTCCCCTGATTCCTGAGACTGGGGAAGGAGATCATACCCGGATCAAAGGACCTCAAATCAGAACTTTTCCCACCCACATCCCCTTCTCTTCAGGGCATCTTTGATTGCAAACAACAGATAAACTAGTTGGAAAGCTCAGCAGATTCTCACGATGGTGCCTAGCAGACCAGACCTAGTTGCCCTTTAACCTGTGACTGAGGGTGATGCCACTGGCCCGTATGCACACATTGGAAAACCTTTACATCCATGGACATGCCATGCCCCACAGAGACAGCTGTGCAGGATTCTTTAGGTTTGGAGTGCTGTGCCGCAGGTTGCCTTATAAATATGTAGGATTAAAATGGGATGCCCTGGAGCTTAGCTAACCTTTACCCCAACCCCTCCCTAAAATGAAGGGGCTGCTAAAACAAAAAAGTTTTGTTTTCTTTATGAAAGATGGATCTGTCATTGTTTTTAGAACCTTTGGAGAAAGATTTATTGGGAGAAAGCTCTCCTGAACCCTCAAAGACTTTTCTCATTTACTGGAGCAACGGCTTTAGAGTCCTAGGTCTTCATCCTGGCTCAGCCACTCTCCAGCTGTATGGCCTTCAAGAAGTTGCTTGACTACACTGAGTCTCGTTGTCACCTATGAGTGGAGGTTGCTACATTGCTACTGTGTGGAGCATCTACCCCCAGTCACTCTTATAGGGTGATGGTGAAGAGTAAATGAAATAATAAGGTTGAGGCAGGAAGATCACTGGAAGCCAGGAGTTCAAGACTAGCCTGGGCAACATAGCCAGACCTCATCTCTACAAAAATGTTTCTTAAAAAATTAGCTGGCTTGGTGGCTTATGCCCGTAGTTCCAGCTACTTAGGAGCTAAGATGAGACTACTTGAGCCCAGGCAGTCAAGGCTGCAGTGAGCCATAATCATGCCACTGCACTTCAGCCTAAGCAGCAGAGAGAGACCCTAACTCAAATATTAGTAAATAAATAAACGAAATAGTGCATGTAATTAGTACACTAGTACATGATCAGGCACATGGTAAATGCTCTCCACAGTTACTTTCAGTTCTAAAATATATTTTGTGACCCTGTGAGATAAACAGACCTGAGCAAAACCTTGTTAAACCAACAGGTTTAACATCTTGTCAAGAGATAGCAAATTCTTGGAACATTTGCCACTAGTCCCCAAACCTATGCCCATGACAGACATTGCTAATCGAAAGCAGCATATTTCCCCTACAAGCCTCATCTACCTCAGAATCTTTTCTAACATAGCTTTCCAAGCCACCACTTGATCCAAGCCCATGAGATGAAACCTATTTGGCATTTCTTGATCTAGTGCCCCAGTAAACTTTATAATGTTTCAGGAGAAGGTGTCCTTTGGACTCAGTCCAGTGACAGAAGCATTTGAAAAGACTAATCTATATGATGGCTATTTCCTACAGGTTTGAATCTATACCTCCAGGGACCCAGGGCATTGGCTCACTTGGAGCCCCTTGTTCCCTTTACTCTTGTTTTGGGCTGTACCAATTTATTGCAATTTTATACTCCAAAGCTTAAGACTTACTTTTAAAGGGAAATATAAAATGTTTTATTAGTTAATTTCCTAGAACAACTCTCTTTACCTCTTAGAGCCAGAGTTTTTTCATCTATAAAAGAAGGCATTGAAATAATAAAGATTAGAGAAAAAAGTAATAAAACAGAAAATATAAAAACAATAGAGAAAAATCAATGAAATCAAAAGTTGTCTCTTCAACAAGATCAACAAAGTTCTTTGACAAACCTTTAGCTATACTAACCAAGAAAAAAAGAGGGAAGACTCAAATTACTAAAACCAGAAATGAAAGGAAGGGTCATTATTACAGACTCGAGAATAAATAAAAACTGTGAGTAGACCTGTAACAAGTAAAGAGATTGAATAATCAAAAAAAAAAAACTCCCCTCAAAGAAAAGCCCAGGCCCAGATAGCTTCACTGCTGAATTCTACCAAATATTTAAAGAAGTAATACCAATTCTTCACAAACTCTTTCAAAAAACAAAAGAGAGTACACTTCCCCGGCCGGGCGCGGTGGCTCAAGCCTGTAATCCCAGCACTTTGGGAGGCCGAGACGGGCGGATCACGAGGTCAGGAGATCGAGACCATCCTGGCTAACAGGGTGAAACCCCGTCTCTACTAAAAAATACAAAAAAAAACTAGCCGGGCGACGTGGCGGCGCCTGCGGCGCCTGTAGTCCCAGCTACCCGGGAGGCTGAGACAGGAGAATGGCGTGAACCCGGGAGGCGGAGCTTGCAGTGAGCTGAGATCCGGCCACTGCACTCCAGCCTGGGTGACAGAGCGAGACTCCGTCTCAAAAAAAAAAAAGAGAGAGTACACTTCCCAACTCATTCTATGAGACCTCTACTACCCTAATAACAAAACTAGACTAAACATCATAAGGAAAGAAAACCACAGACCAGTATCTTCCCTAAATATAGACACAAACATCTGCAACAAAATCCTGGCAAAACAAATCCAGCAACATATTAAAAGGGTTATACAGGATTTATCCCAGAAATGTAAAGTTTGTTTAACATGCAAAAATAAATTACTGTGATACACTATATTAATAAAATAAAAGGATTAGGCGTGGTAACTCATGTCTGTAATCCCAGCACTTTGGGAGGCTGAGGTGGGCAGATTACCTGAGATCAGGAGTTGGAGATCAGCCTGGCCAACATGGTGAAACCCTGTCTCTACTAAAAATACAAAAATTAGCCAGGTGTGGTGGCACACACCTGTAATCCCAGCTACTCGGGAGGCTGAGGCAAGAGAATTGCTTGAACCTGGGAGGCAGAGGTTGCAGTGAGCCGAGATTGTGCCACTGCACTCCAGTCTGGGTGACAGAGCAAGACTCTGTCTCAAAAAATAAATAAATAAATAAAAATAAAAGACAAACACCACACGATTATCTCAACAAATGCAGGAAAAGCATTTGGTTAAATGTTTTCATGATAAAAATACTCAAATCTTTTCATGATAAAAATATTCAACAAATTAGGACTAGAATGGAACTTTCTCAACCTGATTAAAAAAAAAAAACTATGAAAACCCTACAGATAACATCATCCTTAATGATGAAAGACTGAATGCCTTCCCCTAAAATCAGGAATGAGACAAGGAAAGCCACTTGCATGATAAGACTACAGGAAATCAAAAGGAATAAAAAACACAATTTAGTCACCCACTCTCCAGTTGATGGGCAATAGTTTTTTGCTATTTTGAATGGAGCTGTTAGGAACATTCCTTGTACGTGTCCCCTGTTTTATGTAGGCAAGAATTTCTCTTGAATGTAGAGTAGAATTCCTGGGCTGGGAGGAGTGTGAACATTCATGAGATGGAGCCAAACTGTTTTCCAAAGTGGTCAGACCAATGTACCTTCCCAGCAGCAGTTCTTAAAAGATCTCAAGATCTCTATCTTCTGGTGGTGTCACAAGTAGTCAAAAGGAATGAACACCAGCTATAAACAACAAGGATGAATCTTAACAATATAATATTCAGCAAAAAAAAAAAAAAAAAATCCTATAAGGATGCATACAGCATACTTTTTATAACTTGAAAAACAACTGAAAGGAAAATATGTGTATGGGCTGGGCATAGTGGATCACACGTGTAATCCCAGCACTTTGGGAGGCCAAGGCAGGAGGGTCGCTTGAGGCCAGCAGTTCAAGACCAGCCTGGGCAACATAGCAAAACCCTGTCTCTACAAAAACTAGAAAAATTAGCCAGGTGTGGTGGTGCAGGCTTGTAGTCCCAGCTACTTGGGAGGCTGAGGTGGGAGGATCTCTTGAATCCAGGCGTTTGAGGTTACAGTGAGTTGAGATTGTGCCACTGTACTCCAACCTGGGCAATAGGAGATTCTGTCTCTTAAAATAATAATAAAAATAAGCAAATAAGTAAAAATTTTAAGAAATGTGTACGTATACTTTAGGATTATATAAAGATAAAATTAAAAACTGTGTGAAAAGGAACTCTAGGGGAAGAGAGACATCTGTACACACAGCATTTCATAGCAGCGTTAATTCACAATCACCAAAAGTCTATTGCAACCTTTTGGCTATTAGGTTGCAGAAGCAACCCAAGTGTTCATAGATGGATGAGTGGATAAATAAAATGTGGTATATTCATACAATGGAATATTAAATTATGTTAAATATATATTAAATAATATATTTAACATTAATTTAATAGTATTTAATAATTTAATACTATTTAATAATATTAAAAAAGAAGGAGATTCTGACACATGCTACAACACGGATTGAAGACATTATGTTAAGTGAAATAAGCCAGGCGCAAAAAGACAAATACTATATGATTCCACTTGTAGGAGGTATTTAGAGTAGTCAAACTCAGAAATAGGAAGTAAAATGGTGGTTGCCAGCATCTTGGAAGGAGGGAAAAACAGGGAGTTATAAATGCATGTAGTTTCAGTTTCACAAGATGAAAACAGTTATTGGAGACTAGTCACAGCAGTGTGAATATACTTAGTACTGAACTACACACTTAAATTTCATATCTTGTGCATTTTACCACAATTTTGAAAAGAAAAAAGGAACTATTAAGGGAACTAGGAACAAGAGATTCAGGAAAGTGGTTCCCTGTGGAGGGGGAAGTGATAGGGAGTCAGGAACATGAGGAAGTGCTGTGTTGCCAGCTATAATAAGTTGTCAATGTCCTAACTTGAATTTTGCATAGTGTGTTCCCTTTAAAAATAGTGCTTATTACATTTTTACAAATAAATAAACATATTAAAATGCTCCTGCATTTTACCAGTGGTGAGAATGTGTTATGAACCAGGGATTAGATCAATCCAATTATCTACACCTGAGAGGAAAAACATTCAACCTCAAAATCCTCTGTCGGAAATTATAAACTATTTAAAAATTGACAGTTAGGATGTCAATATCTCCCCTAACAATTTCCCTTTGTCACTTTCATATAGTCCTGACTTCAAGAACCCTTCTTTAAATTACTGCAGATAGAAGCTACAGAGAGAAGGCTGAACCAGGAAGATCCCCATCTGGGAATTTTAGTCACACTTCTGGCACCCAGCAGAAACAAACAAAGGGAAGCTTGTTCCTTACAGAAAGTTATATTTTTAAAAAATTCAACAAAATACTAATTTATTAAACAATCCAAGTGACAATTTGGTTGCAAGTTGGCCACTCAACGTTTCTAATTTTTTAATAAAATTGATCCATCATGAATGTGATAATTGACTTATTTTGACCCCAATTTGTTATCAGCTGTTGGTTTAACAAGGTTTTGCTCAGGTCTGTTTATCTCACAGGGTCATGAAATATATTTTAGAACCAAAAGTAACTGTAGAGATCATCTTGTCCAGAGATAGCAAATTCTTTAAACATTTGCCACTAGTCCCCAAACGTATGCCCATAGCAGACAGTGCTAATCGATAGCTGCATATTTCCCCTACAAGCCTCATCTACCTCAGAACCCTTTCTAACATAGCTTTCCAAGCAACCACTTGATCCAAGTCCATGAGATGAAACCTATTTGGCATTTCTTGATCTAGTATAACCGTCTGCTTGTACAAATGGAGAAACAGAGTAAGGAAGTGACTTACCCAAGGTCACACAAGAGACAAAATTCATTCGCATCTTCTGAGCTCCAGTCCAGTGCCTTTCTCATTACTTTTGAGTCATCCCTTCCTTTGATATAAACCAGACACTCCAGTCATCACAGGAATCCCAGCCTCTGCTGAATCCAGCTCCCAATGTGCAGCCTTATTCATGAACATTTTCCTTTCTGGGATTGCAGGTCTCTCTCTCCCTCTCCATCCTTTTAGCTGCTACTGCTGTTGGTGGTGAGGGCTTCCATGGAGGAGAAAGCATCCTCCTTATCTGTCATGAAGCTCCTCTGGCAGCTCCCCAAACAAAGCCCTTTGCAAGTGCACCACAGCACTGCCAGCTTTGGCATGGTTGTAACTCACTGTGTGCTGGTCACCGAGCTCCCCTCCATGGTTGCCTTGTTGACATGGAGCGGGTTCAACTTCATTGCCTGAAATGATTCACCCTCCAAAACCTTCCACTCCACTCCCATACACAAATGACCACAGCATTCTTTCTCTGAGAAAACCTACAAAACCCAAATTGTTGTATAAATGAGATGGACACCAAATTGCAAGAGCAGGTAAGCTGGTCTTGATCCATGTGAAATAGCTGTGGAAACAAAACTGAAGACCATTTGGTGCCTTCTGAAACTGGCCTTAATTAAGATGCTTTTATGGAACTGGAGAAAGGCAGGCAGCAGCTCAGGATCTTTAGTGCCACAAAATAATGGAAAGGCCTTTAACCTCTGAAAGGGACACCAGGTACAGGCAAGGCATCATTTTCCTTGAACCATGTGGACATTTTACAACCTCTGCCAAGATGCCTCGATTCAAATTAAAATTCAAGTGGTTTTGCCAGCCCTTCCTCCAAGTGAGAAGTACACACCTCATCTTAAAGCCATAGGAAAGGCATTGGAGATAACTGGTTCAGTCTTCTCATTTTGGACATGAGAAAGAGGGGCACAGATCAGGCAGAGACTGGCCATAGGTCATACCCGGGGACTCAAAGCTCAAAGTCAGAGCTCTGCTCTTGATTCAAGGTTCTTCCTCAGTGCATGTATCATAACCAGTGGCCCTTGCTCAGGTGCCTGGGAAAGGAACATACCAAACAGTGCAAAGAAACTTGCAACTGAAGGCAGCCTCCCCAGGGAACACATCGCTGCTGGTGGCAAAAGGATAGCAAGAGGCCTCGCAATTGGAGGGTGAGAGAGGACAGATCAGAGCTGGAACTGACAAGCCAGCTCTGCGTTAGCATGGTGCTGTTGCCTTGCAGATATTTGCTCTTTTAATCATTTCAACAAATCTGGGTGACTAAACCCATTTCATGGATGAGAACACGTAGGCTCAGAGACAGTGAGTAACTTGGCTAAGGTGGCCTCATCCTCATTAGAAGTTGGCTGTGCCATTTGACCCCAGGTTACTCACCAGGGCCTGGCCCTTCCTCTCTGACACACACTTAAGGCCACCCTCAGGCCACACAGAGTCCTGCCACTCCCACATGGATGTTGAAGAATCTCAAAGTTAGGTAGAAGTATATTTTATCTTGACACTTCCAAGGAAAATCCTGTGTAAGCAATGAGTTTAGGGGTGGATGTAAGGACTTTTTCATTTTCTGTGGGGGATATTTAATCCCTTTAGGAGAATAAAATGTTCTGAAGCCACTTGGTAGTAGCTATTTTTATAGAACTATTCTATTGTAAGGTATTACTTCTAGCTCACTGCTCTACATCTTCCAGAAAAGAAAACTCTGCATTTACTGTTTAAAATGAAATAAATGCTTATTTTTATAAGGTTGATATGGTTTGCATTTGTGTCCCCAGCAAATCCATGTTGAGATGTAATCCCCAGTGCTGGCGGTGCGGCCTGGTGGGTGGTGGTTGGATCATGGGGCTGGATTGCTCATCAGTGGCTTAGCACCATCCCCTTGGTGATGAGTGAATGAGTTCTCTGAAACCCAGTTGTTTGAAAGTGTGTGGCACCTCCCCTCTATCTTGCTCCCACTCACTCCCTGTGACATGTCTGCTCCCTCTTTGCCTTCAGCCATGATTGTAAGCTCCCTCAGGCTTCTTCAGAAGCAGATGCCAGTGTCATGCCTCCCGTACAGCCTGCAGAACCAGGAGCCAATTAAACTTCTTTTCTTTGTAAATTGCCCAGCCTCAGATATTTCTTTATAGCAATGCAAGAATGATCTAATGCAAATGTGTACTGTTTTGTTTTGTTTTCAAGCTAAGGTATATTGTTTATGCCTTATTACAAATATGAGGGATATCAGAAACTGGGGGAGGCCATAAGCCCAGCAAGGGGAGGAACACTCTATGGCTTCAAGCCTGGGCTCTCCTGCATATGGGGTTTCACAATGGGAATGGTGCTTGATGCATTCAACTAATACCTTATTTGTAGATACCTGTATAGTTTTCAGCTTTTAAAATATGATCAGCTACATTGTAGCCAGTACTTCCATTTAAGTCATAGCTGATATACAACTTTATTTCCTTATAATAAAATACTAGAAGTTACTGGTCAGATTTAAGATGTTCAATACGTATTGACAAATTGCCCACTAGAAAAATTGCTCCAATTTACCTTTGGACAGCAATTATGAAAGGCTCATTTTTCCAAACCCTCACTGATATGGTGTGGATCTGTGTTCCCGCTAAATCTCATGTTGACTTCTAATCCCTAATGTTGGAGATGGGGCCTGCTGGGAAGCAATTGCCTGACAGGGGTAGATTGCCCATAAATGGTTTAGCACATCCCCTTGGTACTGTTCTCATGATAGTAAGTGAGTTCTCATGAGATCTGGTCATTTAAAAGTGTGGCACCTGCCCTCTCACTCTCTCTTGCTCCTGCTCCCACCATGTGAGAGGCCTCACTCCCCCTTTGCCTTCCATCATTATTGTAAGTTTCCTGAGGCTTTCCCAGAGATGAGCAGATGCCAGCATCATGCTTCCTGTACAGCCTGTGGAACTGTGAAGCAGTTAAACCTCTTTTCTTCAGAAATTCCCCAGTCTCAGATATTTCTTTATAGCAATGTGAGAATGGACTAATACTCTCACTAATGCTGAGTTTGCTTTTTCTTTATTATTACTAGTGAAATTGAATATTATTTTATATGTTCATTGGCCATTTGTATTTCTTCTTTTCTGAATTGCTGGTATATTTCCTTGACTTCTTTTTCTGTTACTGTGTTTGTCTTTTTCCCGTTTGTTGATGAGTACTTTTTTATAGTTGGAATACTCACACTGATATACTTCATTATGTAAAAATCAAAACTTCTATATGTTACAAAACACCAGAAAAACAAATGAAAAGACAGAAGAAATTATTGAGAAAAACAAATTTGTAATGAATAGAACAATTTTTCTTTGTACCTTCTGTACAGTACTGAGCATCTTGCTTAGAAAGTCCTTCATAATCCCCAATATCATGTAAATATTCTTTTTTTATGTTTTCTCTTAGTTAGTATGTTTATAGTTTTATTTGTTAACATCTTTACAACAACTGAAATTCATTTCTGGCATGAGGTTGAAAGCAGTAATGATTCTAACTTAATTTTTTTCCAGGTGGTTAATTAATTGCTCTAACAAAACATATTGAATAATTCTTCTTTGCTCAAGAGGTCCTAATGCCACCTTTATCACATGCTAAAACAATTTATTCTTAAAAAATTCAGGTTTGAGGCCAGGCATGGTGGCTCATGCCTATAATCTCAGCACTTTGGGAGGCTGAGGCGGGTGGATCATGAGGTCAGGAGTTCAAGACCAGCCTGGCCAAGATGGTGGTACCTCATCTCTACTAAAAATGCAAAACTTAGCTGGGCGCAGTGGCAGGCACCTGTAATCCCAGCTACTCGGGAGACTGAAACAGGAGAATTGCTTGAACCCAGGCAGCAGAGGTTGCAGTGAGCCAAGATCACGCCACTGCACTCCAGCCTGAGTAATAGAGTGAGACTCTATCTCAAAAACAAAAACAAACAAAAAAAAACAAAAAAACAAGCAAACAAAAAAAACTTCAGGTTTGTTTCTGGACTTCTTATTCTGTTCCATGATTTCTGATCTCTTATACATTCTAAAGCTGTCCTATTCCAACAAGGGCCCCTAAATTCTCAGAAATAGAGTTTGCATTGCTTTGGCGATCTCTGTTCAAATTCTTATCTCTTATGTTAGACCATGAGTTTCCTGAGGGAAGGGTCCTGTTTCACTCCTCTGTGTACCCCAAGAGCCTACTGTGGTGTAATGGAGGGAGGGCACAACAGCACCATGGTGAAATGAGGAAGCCCCAAGCTTAGGGGTGCCAGATTGAGCAAAGAAAAGTATAGGAGATGCAGTTAACCTACAATATCAGATAAACAGCAAATAGTTTTTTGTATAAGTATATCCCATACAATGTCTGGGATATACTTATCCTAAAAGTTATCCAGACATCTCCACTGAAACACTCATCCTCCTCAGACCTCACACCCCTACTTACCATGAAATCCAAGCTGGAAAACCAGGAATGCATTTCTTTACATGCCAAATGCCACAGCTCAAGTTAGAAGCACCCAACCGACTGGGTGTGAGAGTGGGGAATATGGCCTCCCATGCCAAGAAGGGACTGACTCACTGCTGTTCCTCCATAAGGCTCCCTGCCACAACCACTTGCACCATGCACCATGTCCCTGTCCCATATCCCCAATCCCCATTCCCCAGGGGCCTTGAGTCCAGTGGAGCAGAGCAGACACTGTATGATCCCACAGCTGACTGTTCGTAGTCTCTAACCTTTCCTTCTCTTATAAAAGGAAAACAGGGCACTTCTCTGATGTCACCCAGCATGTGATACCTGCCTAGACACACCCAGGAGGCACTCAAGTCATGCTGGGGAGGCAGTCATCCTGTTTCTCATGTTTATCCCCACACTTCCCCAGGGGTGCAAGTCTATACAGCCTAGACACTGGTCCAAATGGCCCCTAGTTTGTGCCAGGCACAGTGCTAAGCATTGGGGTTACAATGATGAACCAAAACTGACCTGGTCCTTGATGTTATGGAGCTTATAGTCTAGTAGGGGAGATGGCCATAAATCACATGATCAAAATTTATTTAATTGAAAAAGTATAAAGAGATATAAGAGCGTATAGTGAGGGACCTAATCTGATGGGGTGGGTAGTCGACACCCCAATTAAGGAATATTTGAGAAGACATTTACTGTCAAAGAGAAGTGTTTCTGGCAGAGAGAACAGCATGTGCAAAGGTCCTGAGGTAGGAGGGAGGGAACCCTCAGGGATCTGAGGTGATTGAGGGAGTGAGAGAGAAAGAATGAAGCAAGAGGTGGCTGCAGAGACAGGCAGAGGCCAGATCCTTCAGGCCAAGGGTGAGTCAAGGCCATTGCAGAATTTAGAAAGAGAGTGACTTAATAACATGGGGCTTTTTAAAGATGAATATGGTTGCAATACTAGAATGGCTGGTTGGAAGAGGCCAAAGTGGTAGCTACTGGGGATGTCTGTGTAAGAACTGACAGTAACATAGTGGTGGAAATGGGGCAGGAGAGAGGGAGACTGTGCTGGGCTTCTTCATGGTTGAATGCAGGAGAGAAAGGAAGTATCAGGGAGATGCTGGCCCAGCCAGGGAAGACTTTCATCACCCACTGGGCACGGGGGAGGGTGGTTAACCTGTGGGGAGAAGCAGGGCACTTATCCAGGATGGAAAAGAGAGAGAGTGAGAAGGAGCAGGAGCAAGAGAGCTAAAGCTGAGAACTCAAAGGACCAAGGAGAAGCTACAGGGCCAGTTCACAGAAATGGGGCAGAAAGAACTCACTTGTTGCCCCAGCTTTCTCTCATTTCAGTCTCAAAGAGATCCTGCCGGCTAGGGGGACACTTTCTTCACTTCGCAGGGTAACCAGTTGTGGATCAAATCCTTTTCTAACATCGCAGAGCTGGGACTTGAATGTGAGTCTGTGTAACTACAAAGCCCACATTCTTTGCTGTCTGCCAGGAGCCCCACTTCTGCCCCCGATCCCTGGGCTGATGAGTTATATTGGGGCCTATAGCCAAAATGAAGGCTCAAAGATTCCCCAGCAGGGGAGGAAAGTAGCTGGGTGGGAGGGCTAATTCTCAATTCCTGTAGTTCTTCCGGATCCTGGAGCCTAGGGGAACATGGGGAAACTAAGGCAGACACAATGTGGAGACAGCAAAGGGCAGTATTACTCAACCCTGGCTGCACAGTGCCATCATCAGGTGAGCTGTGAAAACTCCTGATGCCCAGGCTGTCCCCCAACCAATTAGCTCAGAATCTCTAGGGTGGGGCTTGGGCATCAGAATGTTTTCAAGCTCTGCAGGTGATGCCAAGCTCTCCAGGGGCAGTCAGGTTGAGAACCACTGGTATATCAGCCCCTTTCCTGAGACCCACTCTATCTCAGTCTAGACTCATCTTGGAAGGGCCTCCCATAAATGTGTTTGGGGCCACACTGCCCAGGATCCCAGCCTAATCTGAGTTTAGGTCCTCATTAAGATCTTTAGAGACCTAAGACACTGCAAAATTATTGTGCAGAGCTCCTTTCTTTCTTTCTTTCTTTCTTTCTTTCTTTCTTTCTTTCTTCCTCTCTCTCTCTTTCTTTCTTTCTTCTTTCTTTTC
Organism: Trachypithecus francoisi; assembly: GCF_009764315.1. Classification (NCBI taxonomy): domain Eukaryota; kingdom Metazoa; phylum Chordata; class Mammalia; order Primates; family Cercopithecidae; genus Trachypithecus; species Trachypithecus francoisi. The sequence continues at coordinate 113,131,179 of NW_022681468.1, forward strand.
TTTCTTTCTTCTTTCTTTTCCTCTTCCTTTCTTTTTCTGTTTTTCTTTTTTCCTTTTTTTTTTTTTTGAGACAGGGTTTCTCTCTGTCACCAGGCTGGAGTATAGTGATGCAATCACAGCTCACTGCAGCCTCAACTTATCAGGCTCAGATGAATCTCCCACTTCAGTCTCCTGCACAGCTGGGACCATAGGCACACACCACAACATCTGGCTAATCTTTGTATTTGTTGTAGAGATGGGGTTTCACCATGTTGCCCAGGATGATCTTAAACTCTTGGGCTCAAGCGATCCTCTGCCTCAGCCTCCCAAAGTGCTGGGATTACAGGCATGAGCCACCACACTCAGCTCCCCTTTTTCTTAAGTAATTCTAAATAAAAACAAGACTAAACTATAAAATAAAATTTGACATGGGCATTTTTGGAGAAATAACACAAAACTTCCATGATAGCTGAAATTAAAGTATTTATTTTTGGATTTTCTGTTATGTGTATGCACACAGGTACACACTTGTCCTTTGTTGGTGCCCTATGTGTGTACTGGCTCTATCTATTGGGTTAATCTGCACAGAGTCTGAAAGCACAATTTTCAGTAAACAAAAGCTCTACATAACACAATTTCCAAGCAGTTGAGACTGAAGCAGCAGTCTCTTTCTGGGTTTAATTTGAACTAACCCATTTATGTCAGAAGTTGCAAATGTTTTTTTGTGGAAAATCAGACCTTGGTGGTGACATTGAGCAGTGGGATATAAATAACTCCACAAGCTTAGCGTTCCATTATTGGAACGCTAATATTGGAGTTTACTCAATAAATGAGTAAACTGCCAGGATGTACTTGTGCAGGAAACTGACAATTCTCAGCAAGAAATCTTCAGATGAGGCCTGTCACTCTCCAGTGTAACTCTAGGGCCTGCTTGGCAGGGGAACCAGCTTTGGCTAGAGGCTGGATCAAAAGGGCTCCCCTGGGATAGCACCTTCCCATCCCACAGAGGGAGCTCTGTTGGGAACGTGAGACAGATCAAGAAGATTCATCCATTAGGAAAGTGGCCATTGGTCTGTCCGGTTTTAATGGAGGAGGGTGCTTGGTGCAATGACCACCTCTGATGGGGAAACTAGTCGAAGACATGGGCATTGTCTTTCCTATGTGTGCTCCACTGGGAGCCTAAACTTGACAGGTGAAAAGCTCCAGGAGATGAATCAAGAGTGGTGTACATGTCTTGGCAGTTCAGGCTGGGCTCCTCCCACCACCCCTCGGTCCTGCCCTCTGGAACTCTTAGCAGGCTGGCAGGAGCCCTTTTTGGGGTTCAGACTTCTGGCCAGGATGCCTATGGCTTCCTGTCACTCAGGTGGGGCAGCCTAGTGTACAGATCCTGAAAGCAGGAGAACAGCAATTGATCATGTGAACCCAAGATGTGACTAAAACTGTCTCTGATGGCAAAACCTTTGATGATGAAGAGTCTGGCCCATAGAAAGATGGCCCTGAGCATGGCATCTCTGACCAAATCCCTCACTCTGATCTACTGAGCGTATGAGCCCAGCCTTGCTCACAGTCGGGGCTGGAGGAAGACCTCATGGAGGCCACGCGATAACTGTACTTCTTGTGTGCCTGTCACTGCTGATTCCACCCACATTGTTCTCTGCCCAAGCCAGCCCAGCCCTTCCATGTCCTGTCATTGCAATCAGGGCTCTTTGGGGGTGAGTGACAGAAAATTCACTCGAGTTGGCTTAGGCAAGAAGGGAAGTTCATTGGTTAGTAAGTTAGCCATGGGCAGGAGAGGGAACAGTTGGGCCTCAGGAATACCTGGACTCAGAGTCACCAACGCTATTAGGATTTGCAGGCTCCTTCCCTTGTGTCTGTCTCCACCTCAGTCTGCAGACTAGTTTTGTGCTCTTAGAGCAACTTTCCCCACAAGGTTGGAGTCAGGCTGTTGGCAGCATGAGGCTTCCAACTTCCTGGCTTTGCCCCCAAGAAAGGATGGGGCTCCCCTCCATTAGTTCTGATTCAGAAAATTCCAGAAGAAAGTTTCTGCTTGGTCTGGTCTGGGTTGGCTGGGTAGCTGGGACACTAAAACTGCCAAGCCCTCTAGTGTCATGTGGTTGAAGTAGGGCGGGGAGATGTATTAGTTCAGGGTGTCACGCCAAAATGCTACAGACTGGGTGGCTTAAACCACAAACATTTATTTCTCACAGTTCTGGAGGCTGGGAAATCCAAGACCAAAGTACCAGCAACGTAGGTTTCATTCTGAGGCCTCTTCTCTTGTCCCATAGGTGGCTGCCATATTGTGTGCTTGCATGACCTCTTCTTTGTGTTAGTGCAGAGAGTGAGTGAGTGCACTCTCTGGTGTCTCGTCTTATAAGGACACTAATCCTACTGAATCAGGGCCCCACCCTTAGGACCTCATTTAACCTTAATGACTTCCTGAGAGGCCTCATCTCCAAATACAGCCACACAGAGGGTTAGGGCTTCAAAATATGAATTTGGAGGAGAGAGAGACACTCAGTCCATGATGGGAAGAAAAACTATTCATGAAAAAAGGGGTGCAGTGGCCAGAAAAGGGGGCAGACAAAACTACAGATGCTCTCCCCATTTTCCCCAATACACAACACACACACACACACACACACACACACACACACACACGGCCCTGCCTTTGCCCCTTCCCCACAAGGCCACTCCCCACGCCATGATTATTTACCTCCCTCCTATCCTGCTCTCTGGAGCTGCCCCTTCCCCTACGTTGTCCTGTGGCTCACTGATTGCTGCATGCAGGTAGGTGCATGTAAATATAGCTGGGGGCCGGGGGCCTCCTGGACCATGTGTGTCCTGAGCCCAACCGTGGGACTGGGTGAGGAAGTGGGTCTCACCCACGTCTATTGTCCTCAGGCAGAGCCTAGCCCTGGGACAAGAGCTCAGTGGGTGATGCAGCTTTGCTGGATTCACCTCAGGCCCCCTTTCCCCACATCCATTTATAAGGTTCCCAGGGCCTTGATACCCCTGTCCTTGGAAGAAAAGAATGTGATTACCCAGCTCACATGAACCTGCTGGTGACTTCCCGCAACAGAAGCACATAATTTTCAAGTTCAAAAGAATCTACCAAGTGACTAGCACAGTGAATGAAGACCTACAACAAGCACATCATTGGGAAATTCCAGAAAACTAAGAGTAGAGAGAAAATCCTAAAATCTTCCAGAGAGAAAAGACAGGTCATAAGTAAAGAGCCAAGACTCCGCATGACACTGACTTCTTCCCAACAGCACTGGGAACTAGAAAATAATAGAGCAGTATTTCCCAATGTGAGGAGAAGTTATGTTTAAATTAGAACATTACACCCAGCCAAACTAGTAATCAGGAGTTAGGATAGAACAATGACATTCTAAAATACGTGAGGGTCAGAAAGCTTGGCTTCCATTCACTCTTTCTCAGGAAGCCACTGGAAAATGTGCTGCAACACAATTAGAGAGTAAACCAGGGAACAGGAGATGCACACAGAAGAGGCAGCAGGAAATTCACACAGTAGTGCAGAGACATGCCAGGATGCCAGCTGTACCATGGGCTGAGAGTTGAGTCCAGATTGGAGCAGAAGGATGGAGGGCAAGGGAGAGAGGGAAGACTCCAGGAAAATAACAGGTCTGATACAGTATCCGGTGTTTCTTAGTTTTTGGATCATTATCACTAGGTATTTGATAAATCAGTTGGAGCATCTGAAAAGAAAATGGTAGGTGGGCCAGGCGCAGTGACTCATACCTGTAATCCCAGCACTTTAGGAGGCTGAGGAAGGGCAGATCAAGAGGTCAGGAGTCTGAGACCAGCCTGGCCAATATGGTGAAACTCCGTCTCTACTAAAACACACAAAAGTTAGCCAGGCATGGTGGCGGGCACCTGTGGTCCCAGCTACTCAGGAGACTGAGGCAGAGAATCGCTTGAACCTGGGACATGGAGGTTGCAGTGAGCTGATATTGTGCCACTGCATTCCAGCCTGGGTGACAGAGTGAGACTCCATCTCAAAAAAAAAAAAAAAAGGTAGGTAATAGGTACAAAAACATATAAACAAATGAAGGAAAAAAATGTGAAGCAATTATTAACTCTGAGGGAAAAAAAGGAAATAAATGAGACAATTTCAGTGCCGGAGTTGGGTAAGGGAACAATATTTAGAGAGCTACAATAATATAAATGCTTTTGATTTCATAAGACTATGATCCAATCAAACTGGTAGATTGGAAGCAAGGAAATGATTAAGACCTCATAAGGGAGGTAAGCCCTATACTGTGCTATGCCAGGAGGTAGACAGATACTGAAGAAAACAAATCAAGAAATAGCAACGTAAGCATTATTTAGAAATATGATTATAAATACCAGAGGAAATAGCAAAATGAGTTTAAAGTGATGGCCTCTGGGAATTAGGACTCAATAGCAAGAAAGGAAAGGGCAGAGGAAATGCTTTTTGATATAAGCTATTTATTACCATTTTGTTCTTTTTTTTCTTCTTTTTTTGTTTTACTGGGGATTTCTTGCTCCAGATACCACTGTGTTCTTAACTCTGTGTATGTAGAACTTTGATCAGAATTAAATAGAATCTTACAAATTCTGGAGATCTGTTGTACAGCATGATGACTACAGTTAAGAATAATGTATACTTAAAAATTGCCGAGAGAGTAGATTTTTTGCTTTTATTATTTTTAATAGATACATAATACTTGTACATATTTATGGGGTAAAGTATAATATTTTTACACATGTATACAATGTATAATGATCAAATCAGGGTAATTAGCATCTCCACCACCTCAAACATTTATCATTTCTTTGTTCTGGAAGCATTCAAAATCCACTCTTCTAGCTATTTGAAAATATGTAATAAATTGTCATAAATTATAGTCACCCTATAGTGCTAAAGAACACTAGAACTATTCCTCCTATCTAGCTGTATTCTTTTTTTTGTTTTTTTTCCAGACAGGGTCTCACTCTGTCCCCTAGGCTGGACTGCAGTGGTGCAATCACAGCTCACTGCAGCCTTGACCTCTCTAGCCCAAGTGATCCTCCCACCTCTGCCTCCCAAGTAGCTAAAAATGCATGGTGAATTTTTAAATTTTTTGCAGAGATGGGATCTCCCTATGTTCCCCAGGCTGGTCTCAAACTCCTGGGTTCAAGTGATCCTCCCACCATGATAGGCCTGAGCCACTGATCTCAGCCACGTATTTTTTTTTTTTTTTTCAGACAGAGTCTCACTCTATCTCTCAGGGTGGAGTGCAGTGGCACAATCTTGGCTCACTGCAACCTCTGCCTCCTGGGTTTGAGCAGTTTTCATGCCTCAGCCTCTCAAATAGCTGGGATTATAGGCATGAGTCACCACCCCCAGCTAATTTTTGTGTTTTTCATAGAGACAGGGTTTCACCATGTTGGCCAGGCTGGTCTCGAACTCCTGACCTCAAGTGATCCACCTTGGCCTCCCAAAGTGCTGGGATTACAGGCATGAGCCACCGTGCCTGGCCCAGCCATGTACTCTTGTATCTGTTAACCTGTTAGCCAACCTTTGGCTATTCTCTCCTGCTTATCTTTCCTCACCTCTAGTAAACACTATTCTAAGCAAATAGATCTTAAATGTTCTTACCACAATAATAATAATAATAAGTATAAGTATATCAGGTGATGGAAATGTTAAATAACTTGATTTAATAATTTTATAATGTATGCATATATCAAAACACCACATTGAATACTGTAACTATACACAATTTGTATTTATCACTTGTACTTTAATAATGTTGGAGGAAAAATTGAGTATAATGTTAAAACAAAAAACAATTGCAAAACCTAAAGAAAATCATTAGGCTGGGTGCGGTGGCTCATGCCTGTAATCCTAGCACTTTGGGAGGCTGATTCGGGTGGATCACCTGAGGTCAGGAGTTCAAGACCAGCCTGACTAATATGGCAAAACCCCGTCTCTACTAAAAATACATAAATTAGCCAGGTGTGGTGGCATGCGCCTGTAGTCCTAGCTACTTGGGAGGCTGAGACAGGAGAATCTCTTGAACCCAGGAGGCAGAGGTTGCAGTGAGCCAAGATTGTGCCACTGCACTCCACTCCAGCCTGGGTGACAGAGCAAGATTCTGTCTCAAAAAAAAAGAAAAAAAGAAAATCATTAATCTAGTCCAGACCAGCCTTTTACAGATGAGGTCACTGAAGTGCAGAGAGATGAACTGACTTGTCTAATTTTACACAAGTCATCAGCAGAACTTGACCTGAAATCCAAAGCCAAGCTATTTCCTATTACCTCCAGGTCCTTCAGTCCAGTCCTCCTGGGGTTCAGCCTTGGCAGTTGGTATTGGTGACAAAGGGAATAGAGAGGAACATGCATAGAGTTCTCCATTTAGATTGACATATTCACACTGTGCCAGGGCACTGGCAAGAAACAGTGCAAACTCCAAGAGTGCTCTCCCCGACCCTTTTTCCCCTCCCCATCCTCTCTCATAACCAACTCCAGCTAAAAGGTCTGAGAAGATAAGGGAATCTTAGATGACTCTCACTAGGGTGTAAATGACCCCCACCGTGATTTTTATTTTATTGACACATAACTCTAAAAACAGTTTGATGGCTAGGATGCCAGGCAGTAGGATGAAGACATGGGGAAACTGCCTGGGGTCATGAAGAAGGTGGAGGCACTGAAGCCATGAGTAATTTTATAAAGAACACCTTAGCAAATGTCCAGCACCGTGATTTCTCATCTTCACTACCTAGGACGCATAAGGTCCCACGTTCTGACAGATTTTATCAGACAAATTGCACTCAGTCATGCTTCATTCATTTTCCTTGGAGAGTTCCCAGGTTACATAGAATTGAGATAATCTCCCCACCTCGCTGTCACCCCCATGGAGACACTCCATGTTTCTGTTTGCAATACAGTCTTATATAGATCAATATTAGATTTTCATGGTGTTCTTTGTATTTTGCAACTATCGCTCAAGCTGGAGACCCTAAAAGAGCACTAGCTTTAGAGTCAAAGACCCCTGGGTTCCAGTTTCAGTTGAGAGACTGTGAGCACGTCACTAGCCCACTCTGATCCTGTCTCCTAGTTGTATAATCACCTATTTCCCATCAATTGCGAGGCTGGAGAGAAAAGTGCCCACTCTGGCCAGTACACAGTAGGAGCTTAGTAAGCTTACGTTCTCTTGCTTCCCCACTACCCTAAAGTGTTAGCAGAAAGACAGAGATGTGGGGAACGGCACCTAGGAGGCTCCAGCTGTATGCTTCACAATCCTACCAATGAAAAATCTGAATTAGGCTTCAGTTTCCCGTCTACAAAATGAGACAGGACAGGAGTTGGGTAGGAAGAAGAGGAGCTTGACTTTGTTGGTTTAAGCTGGGCCCGTCTGATTCTGTAACGCAGGCTTCGCTGCAGGGTCCAGCCCACTCCGCAGCCAGGGCTTTAAGTGCTCTGAATGTCTTTTGGCCAAGTCCAAGGCTGTCCAAGGCGGCGGTGGAGATGTGGAGTTGTGGGTAGTGGGGTGGAGAGAAGCAGTTTCCCCATATAACCTGCAGATGGCACCAGAGCAGCGCAGGAGCCGAGGGTTCCGCTCCAGCCTTCCTGGAGACCCGGGCAAGGCGGGGTAGGGCGTAGGGCGAGGCAGAGGTGGTGCACACCGCTCGGCTGGGCAGCGGCACCGGCGCGGTTGGGGATCAGTCCACGCCGTTTAAAATCGACACAAAGGTCTTCTGGCTTATTTCCTCTCTTTAATAGGGTGATCATATGCTTTATCATCCAAATCCAGACACTTCGGAGAGTGAAAGGGGCACTATAATAATTGCACCGGGACGGCAGACATAACCTTAGCTGTACCTTGCAAACCAGAACATATGGTCAACCTACCCTCCGGTCACTTTTTCTTCCTTGTTTCCTTTCTTTCTTTTACTTTTTTCTTTTTAAACACACAGCATTCTTTCTCCCCGAACACCGTTGTCTTTGAAAATGCCCTTGCATTCGGGATATTTTCGACCAGGCAACATCTGCTTTCGCATCTTGAGTCTGAACAGTCTCTCTGAACCCACCCCAAAGGCTGGTTTTAGCTTCCAGTCAGAAGACTCTGTTCCTGGCTTGCCATCCCCATGACTCAAGAATTAAAGATGTCAGACGTGGAACAGTGGCCCTTATCTCAACTTTGGTTCCTCTTTGATAAATGTATTCCTGTAATTTTGTGCTGAGTGCTCATTTCCTTTATCTCTTTGAATTTACGTATAGTAGTTTATCGAATTGTAAGTAGACAAGCCCCGTTAAGCAAGATTCTTATATTTCCAAGATCATCTCATTACTCCATTCAACCCCAAATTAGCATGCCATTTATCCCCTTGTTTCTAACCCTCTTCACTTAACAGTCTCATAAACATCCATCCATTACAAAAAGGACTCGAACTGTTTTCACTTCCATTTTTAGTTGATTCATTGCTATCCAAGTAGTGATTTGTCTGGGGGAGTCATTAGTAGAGAACTGTGCCCTTAAATTTAGTTTTGCAGTTGGATCCTGCTAGTTAATATCTCTCTCTCTCTGTCATTCTCACATTGCAACAAATGACTGTGGGTTTCTGTCTTAACCTAAAATCTAGGTTAAAAATTTGATCTTATCTCAATAAAATATTAATAGATAGTGTGAGACTTTTTAAAATTTACTGAAACATTTCTCAGCTAAGAATGACACTCATGGTCACAAATATGCATGTAAGCAAGCAGAAAATTGAGCTTCAAATATATAAACTCATGAAATATCATGTTTAGGGACAATTTTTTCTTCTTTTTTAGTAAAGTATATTTGCTATAGTTGGAATGATTGTGTCTTCTCCAAAATTCATATTGGAACTTAAACCCCAATGTGATAGCATTAAGAATTGGAGTCTTTAGGAGATGACTAAGTCGTGAGGGAGGAGTCCCCTCATGAATGGGATTAGTGACCTTATGAAAGGGCTTGAGGGAGCTACCTAGCTCAGTTTTCTTCTTGTGCTTTTCTGTCCTTTCCGTCATGTTGAGACACAGCATTCTTCACCTCTGGAGGAGTCAACATTCAAGGTGCCATCCTGGAAGCAGAGAGCAGCCCTCGCTAGACTGCAAACCTGCTGGCACCTTGATCTTGGATTTCCCACCCACCAGAACTGTGAGAAATACATTTTTGTTCTTTACACGTTACCCAGTCTCAGATATTTTGTTATAGCAGTACAAATGGACTAAGACAGTATCTTACATACAACAAGATGCATGTACCTTAAGTTACAACTCCGTACTATTTACATATGTGCACACTCATGTGACCACCACTCAGCTCAAGAGACAGAATGTTCCCATCAGCACAGAGGGCTCCCTCTTGCCCCTTCTCAGTTGCTGTCCCCTCAAAGTTAACCACGATACTGACCTCTGTCACCACGGAGTAGTTGCGCCGGTTCTTGAACTTCATATAAATGGAATCATACAGTACGTGTGTGTTTGGAACTTAAGCTGGCTTCTTCCATTCAACATAATCCTGTGCGATTTAGCCATGTTTTGGGTACTGGTAGTTGTTTATTTTTCTGGTTGTGTAGTTTTCCATATTTTATTTATTACTCTTCTATTTTTGTCTCTAACTCAGTGTCTTGTGGGGTCTATTGGTCGTTTTTAGCTAGACTGATATTAAAAATCTTCTTATCGGTGGAGCTTAGGACATTTTTAGAAGACAAAAACCTAATAAATCCAAGCCCCCCAATCTTAAGCCAAGCTTCCTTCTCACGCCTGCTTCAGTTGCTCTTCTTCATGTGGTATTTTTTCCCTCACAAAACTGATGGAAATTAAGAAACCCAGAAGCTCTTCATCATGTTATCAGCTTAGGGGCTCTTGTTATCTGCATAACAGGGTAGATATTTATAATCTGAAATGTTAAAATAACTATAGCAAACATTTACATAGCACTAACTGCTGTTCAAAGTGCTTTACATATTTTACCTCAAAACAACTCTGTGAAATAGACACTATTATTGTCATCCCCACATTTTAGATGCAGAAATGGAGTTATAGTGAGACCATGTAACTTTCCCAAGGTAGTGGAGCCAGGACTTGAACCTGTGTTTTCTGGTTTTAGAGCCTGCACCCTTTACCACCACACCATATTGTGTAGCGCGATACTTCCTGTGGTTGAAGTGTTTTCTTCTATTAGCTTGGGAGCATTTTCTGAATAATTTGAATCTTACAAGTTTGCTTCAAAGAATACAAGTAAATTGAAACGGAAGATCTAACATAGAATGTGTGGCATTTGTGAATAAATTATAGGACTCCCTGGTTTTAAGTAATAATTATTTGCTTATCTTGTGACTTTTGTCAGTAGGGCTGTAATGTGCTCACCTCAGTTTCCTTCTCTTCAATAGGAGGAGATGGGCTCAGAGACAGGCACAATTTATCAGAAAATCTCATCACACTTTCCCTCACCATCTGGAAGCTGGAGATAGGTTTGTGAAATCTTGGTTGAGAAAGAGTTGAATGCCACTTGTAGCATACTGAGTTTAAGAAAGGTGGTTTTATTTGCTAGTTCTGTTGCACAGGGTCCTGCAAGTTTTGGCAATTAACATATATGATCAACAGTTTTCTCACAAAGATTATCAGGGTTCTAGAGGAAATTATCTTCCAGTTTTATCCTGCTGCTAAAGTCCTATATTTCTTTATAGAAGAACTAATTAAATATTGGTCACTTTTCATTAGACATTTCTCTGCCCTTTATGCTGTGCTTTATGTCTCTTTGTGCCCAGCCCCAGGTTTTTCCTTCTAACTGCAAGAAGGTTATTGAAATTTTCTCTCTCTCTCTCAAACTCCCGGGCTCAAGTGATCCTCCCCCATCCTCCTCCTGTGTAGCTGGCATTACAGGTGTGCACCACTGCATACTGCTGATTTTCTCTCTCTCTCTTTTTTTTTGTTTTTGTTTTTGTTTTTGAGATGGAATCTCACTCTGTCGCCCAGGCTGGAGTGCAGTGGTGTGATCTTGGCTCACTGCAACCTTCACCTCCCTGGTTCAAGCAATCCTGAGTAGTTGGGCTTACAGGTGCACACCACCACATATGGATAATTTTTTTGCATTTTTAGTAGAGATGGAGTTTCACCATGTTGGCCAGAATGGTCTCAAACTCCTGACTTCAGGCAGTCCACTCACCTTAGCCTTCCAAAATGTTGGGATTACAGGTGTGACCACCACGCCTGGCCAATTTTCTCTTTAACCTTTCCCCTGAGCATGTGTACACACACACACACACACACACACACACAAACATGCATATAGACACCCAGACATCCACATGTATACACAAATATACATACAGAGACATACACATATCTACACATACTTATTAGATATATATTTACACACACCAACACACATGTGCACACACA